>NW_027597704.1:0-69003 GCF_964194155.1 Cetorhinus maximus | reverse complement strand
GGATGTGATGGTGGGTGGGGGGGGATGTGATGGTGGGTTGGGGGGGGATGTGATGGCGGGAGGGGGGGGGTGGTGGGAGGGGGGGATGTGATGGTGGGAGGGGGGGCTGTGATGGTGGGAGTTGGGGTGTGATGGTGGGAGGGGGGCTGTGATGGTGGGAGGGGGGATGTGATGGTGGGAGGGGGGCTGTGATGGTGGGAGGGGGGGTGTGATGACATGAAGGGGGGGGTGTGATGGCGGGAGGGGGGGGATATGATGGCGGCAGGGGGGGATGTGATGGCGGGGGGTGGGGTGTGATGGTGGGAATGGGGGTGTGATGGTGGGAATGGGGGTGTGATGGTGGGAGGGGGGGATGTGATGGTGGGAGGGGGGGATGTGATGGTGGGAGGGGGGGATGTGATGGCGGGAGGGGGGGATGTGATGGCGGGAGGCGGGGATGTGATGGCGGGAGGGGGGGATGTGATGGTGGGAGGGGGGGATGTGATGGCGGGAGGGGGGGATGTGATGGTGGGAGGGGGGGATGTGATGGCGGGAGGCGGGGATGTGATGGCGGGAGGGGGGATGTGATGGTGGGAGGGGGGGGATGTGATGGCGGGAGGCGGGGATGTGATGGCGGGAGGGGGGGATGTGATGGTGGGAGAGTGGGGGGGATGTGATGGCGGGAGGGGGGTCTGTGATGGTGGGAGGGGGGGCTGTGATGGTGGGAGGGGGGTATGTGATGGTGGGAGGGGGGGTGTGATGGCATGAGGGGGGGGTGTGATTGTGGGGGGGGGGCTGTGATGGTGGGAGGGGGGGGGATGTGATGCCGGGAGGGGGGATGTGATGGTGGGAGGGGGGATGTGATGGTGGGGGCGGGGGATGTGATAGCGGGAGTGGGGGGGATGTGATGCCGGGAGGGGGGATGTGATGGCGGGAGGGGGGGGATGGTGGGAGGGGGAGCTGTGATGGTGGGAGAAGGGGCTGTGATGACATGAAGCGGGGGTGTGATGGTGGGAGGGGGATGTGATGGTGGGACGGGGGGGATGTGATGGTGGGAGGGGGGATGTGATGGCGGGAGGGGGGATGTGATGGTGGGAGGGGGGGGATGTGATGGTGGGAGGGGGGATGTGATGGCAGGAGGGGGGATGTGATGGTGGGAGGGGGGGGATGTGATGGTGGGAGGGGGGATGTGATGGCAGGAGGGGGGGATGTGATGGTGGGAGGGGGGCTGTCATGGTGGGAGGGGGGCTGTGATGGTGGGAGGGGGGCTGTGATGGTGGGAGGGGGGGATGTGATGGTGGGAGCGGAGGCTGTGATGGTGGGAGAGGGTGTGTGATGGTGGGAGGGGGGCTGTGATGGTGGGAGGGGGGATGTGATGGTGGGAGGGGGGCTGTGATGGTGGGAGGGGGGGATGTGATGGTGGGAGGGGGGCTGTGATGGTGGGAGGGGGGGATGTGATGGTGGGAGGGGGGCTGTGATGGTGGGAGGGGGGGATGTGATGGTGGGAGCGGAGGCTGTGATGGTGGGAGAGGGTGTGTGATGGTGGGAGGGGGGGGTGTGATGGTGGGAGGGGGGGTGTGATGGCATGAGGGGGGGGTGTGATGGTGAGGGGGGGGGTGCTGTGATGGTGGGAGGGGGGATGTGATGGCGGAGGGGGGGGCTGTGATGGCGGGAGTGGGGGCTGTGATGGCGGGAGGGGGTGCTGTGATGGTGGGAGGGGGGGATGTGATGGTGGGAGAGTGGGGGGGATGTGATGGCGGGAGGGGGGGCTGTGATGGTGGGAGCGGGGGTGTGATGGCGGGAGAGGGGGGTGTGATGGCGGGAGGGTTATGTGATGGTGGGAGGGGGGGCTGTGATGGTGGGAGGGGGGGATGTGATGGCAGGAGGGGGGGGATGTTATGGCGGGAGTGGGAGTGTGATGGTGGGAGGGGGGAGTGTGATGGCGGGAGAGGGAGTGTGATGGTGGGAGGGGGGAGTGTGATGGTGGGAGGGGGAAGTGTGATGGTGGGAGAGGGAGTGTGATGTTGGGAGGGGGGAGTGTGATGGTGGGAGGTGGGTGTGTGATGGTGGGAGAGGGAGTATGATGGTGGGAGGGGGGTGTGTTGGTGGGAGGGGGGATGTGATGGTGGGAGAGGGAGTGTGATGGTGGGAGGGGGGTGTGTGATGGTGGGAGAGGGAGTATGATGGTGGGAGGGGGGTGTGTTGGTGGGAGGGGGGATGTGATGGTGGGAGAGGGAGTGTGATGGTGGGAGGGGGGAGTGTGATGGTGGGAGAGGGAGTGTGATGTTGGGAGGGGGGAGTGTGATGGTGGGAGGGGGGTGTGTGATGGTGGGAGGGGGAAGTGTGATGGTGGGAGAGGGAGTGTGATGTTGGGAGGGGGGAGTGTGATGGTGGGAGGGGGGTGTGTGATGGTGGGAGAGGGAGTATGATGGTGGGAGGGGGGTGTGTTGGTGGGAGGGGGGATGTGATGGTGGGAGAGGGAGTGTGATGGTGGGAGGGGGGAGTGTGATGGTGGGAGAGGGAGTGTGATGTTGGGAGGGGGGTGTGTTGGTGGGAGGGGGGAGTGTGATGGTGGGAGGGGGGGTGTGATGGCGGGAGGAGGGGGTGTGATGGCATGATGGGGGGGTGGGAGGGGGGAGCGAAACCAGGGGGGGGCACCCACAGTCAGCAGGGGTATCCTATCCTGATGGAGGCGCCCAACATCTACGCCTAGTCTTTCTCAGTCTTTCCCCCACGTCAGGTAAATCCAGCCCCCTCCCCGCATCTGTCCAAGGCCTTGCCCCCCGCCCCAGCATAACATCCCTGCGCGGCCAGGAACCCGGAGGGACTCCTGAGTGTCCAATTTCACAATTCCGCCCTTCCCCCAGCCTAAAAACCCACTGGTGGGGGTCTGGGCAACCCTGGCCTATGTTTCAGGAGCCGTGTTGTCAGTGATCACCCCGATTGTACCTCAGGCTCTGCAGCCGCGTAACATCAGTGCCGTGTCGGGGGTTAGCCCTTGTCCCCAAGTAACCAAAGGGCAAGATTTTGCTTTTGGGTCAAGACCCCAAAGTGGCGGGGGGCGGGTGGTCAAAGACGGTCCCAGCCCTGTACAGTGTCACCCAACATAGATTTTCCCCAAATTGGCCAATTGGCAGCCAGAGGACAGGCTCGCTGTCCAATTCAGGACAGCAGGCGGCTTTTGAAGCTGGAGGGTCAGTAAGAGGCCCCCCTGGCACTAAGGGAGCTGAAAGTTAGAGAGAGAGGGGGACCTCGCAGCAATTTTTAAACATCTGGAATAAAACATGGTCACAGCCTCCGGGGCCACCATTGTGGGAATCCCTTCACAGCGCGGCCTGCGGACACAACAGTGTGGGGGAGGCCTCAAAAGTTCCAGTCAGCCTCTGATAATTGGCCGCTAAATTATCTCAGGGGGCTGGGGGGGCAGCAGCTCCACCCCCCTCCCCGATCCACCCTCCAGGTAAATGGCCCAGGCGGGATGGTGACAGCGCACTGGCCGGCAGAGCAAAATCACCACCGTCCGCCTCTGTTAGTCGCCCCCCAATGCCGGGAAGAAAACTCTGCCCAAGGTCGCTGGCTGGGTGAAATAGTGGGGCATTGCTGACTGGTGCACAATAAAAGGATTGGAACAGCTGCCTGAGAACCCAGTTCACAGAGCTCCACATTCCTGTGCCAGCGACCACAGCCCAGCTGCCCATTGGTGGGACAAATTATCCATTCTATTAATGAGTACTCCCGGCTGATTTGTTGATGGCTCCACATGTACAGCCTGTGACCCTCTGTACACCAGCAAACTACAGCTTTCGTTCTGACCGCTGGTGTCCATTGAGCAGGCTATGTAGCAGTCGTTACCGCAGGCTGTGACATGTGAGAAATGTCCATGACCTTGCCGCTCCCCAACTGTGTGACCTCCTCAGCCCCACAATCCTCTGGGATATATGCACGTGGCTAATTCTAGCCTCTCGAGCATCCGTAATTGTAATCGCTCTGCCAGCGGTAGCCATGCCTTCAGTTGCATAGCCCTGGAATTCCCTCCCTACATCTCTCTACCTCACCTTTTGCCTTTAAGACGCCCCTTAAAATCTACTTTTGGTTCAAGTTTTTGGTCATCTGACCTGTCAGTGTCATAATTTGTGTTGTAATGCTCCTGTGAAGCACCTTGGGATGTTTTATTACATTAAAGGAGCTATATAAATATCAATTGTTGTTGTTGTTGTTGTTGTACACAGAACAAGCCTGAGCCAAAGAACAGAAAAGCTGTGGTGACTTGCTCAGGACACGGCGACCTGGCCTGGGGGACCTGTAGGCCTTGCTTCAGGAGGATGCAGAGGCTTTTGAAATCACGCCTGAAGAAGGGCAGCCTCCTGACCCGCTGCTTCTCAGGCAGACCCAGGGAAAATCAATCGGCCCTGCGGTCTTGGTTATGGCCTCCTCTGAGTGGACGCCTCCTCTGTTCATGGATTGTCTCCCAATAGGCCTAATGGGTGCTCCGTCAGGTCGGGCAGAGTGTTGCTGCTGTTCCTCTTAGTCTAATTCTCCTCGTGTCACCAGATAGCAAGAATGCTACCCTCCACCAGCTATGTGTGCTCATTCAGTGTACATCGGCAAAAATAAATGAAGATGGAAGCAACTTAAAGCTCAATTTTACTTCGGAAACAGTAAAAGAAAACACCATAGTAACAGACGCTGTGATTGGAGTGCTCTCAGGCAAGTGTCCCCGATGGCACCAACCCTTAGGAACCAATCCCGATAGCTTTTACTCTACAGGGTCTGGTCAGGCCTTATGTTTTTATTTGTGTTAATGTAACAGAGAGGTCCTAACAATATAATAGAAGCCCAGTTCGCACTTAATTCAGGAGGAATCCTGCTTCTGACGGGGGAGGGTCCTCGGTTACTGAGCAGGGGGGTGTGAAACCCGCAGGAACAGGGCAGCATCCCTCCCACCCAATTCTGACTCTGGTTCCGTCCCTTTTGCGCTTGGGGGTGTCAGCTGTGGGGGTGATAGCTCGCCAACCTTAATTGTCTTGCACTATCTAATTGGACTCAAGACCGGCAAGCTTTTCCAGTTGTAATAGCAATCCACTGTGTCTGTCAATGTAGTGAAACCTCTTCACGGTGACGGACGATGAGTGTTAAACAGAGGTAGTGTAACTATAAGCTTTTTAGCCCCGGCTCATTGTTACTAAGCAAGTCTGTGCAGGCTGAGAAAACAGTTTGAAATGCTGAGCGAGTTGTGCACTTCTCCTGATTATGTCAAAAGCCATGAAAGCGCCGTTTGACCATTAAAGCGTTTCTATTGTCTGGCTTCAGCTCCTGGTAAATTTAGGAGCATTTGCAAGCACTTAAGCCATTGTCAAGTGAATAACAATATCCCGCTTAAACTGATTATAAACACTCTGCAGCTAAACTCATGAAAACGAGTCTTCACTTTAGCTTCTCTCGAAGGGGTGAAAATAGTCCCAGAATGTCACAGGCTTGCAGAAGGCACTCACGTCTTCTGGCCTAGTGACGTTATCGGGGCACAATCGGTAACTTCCAGGCTGCAGTGCTAGCTCGTCTGCCTCCAATACCAGCACCGAACTTCCAGAAATGTTGTCAAGGGTTGTGGGGGGGGGCGGGTGGGGCACAAAACCAGAGACCAGTACGGTCATAACCAAGAGGATTGTCTTGTTTAACTAAGAAAACATGGCCTGTGACTCCTGCCTCTACCCTGTGAGAGTGGAGCTGGAAGCAGCTTATTTTAATTGAGGGGGACACAGTTGGCGTTTCGAGTCCGTATGACCCTTCATCAGAACTAAGACTTCTTGTCTTAGTTCTGATGAAGGGTCGTACGGACTCGAAACGTCAACTGTGTCCCTCTCCGCAGACCTGCTGAGCTTTTCCAGGTATTTTTGTTTTTGTTCCAGGTTTCCAGCATCCGCAGTATTTTGCTTTTATTTTAATTGAGGTTGAGTAAAACGGTAATTTTCTGGTAGAATATCTGGGGAACACCTGGCGAAAAGCTACCTGTGCAATGAAGCTGCCTCAGGCAGTGTTCGTGGATCGCTGTGCAGTTGTTTGAAGTCCAGAAATGGCCTTGGCAGCAACAGGTGGTTGAGTTGTCGACGTTTTCCGTTCCTGTTGAATTTCTACATAAGTTTCGTGAAATGGCAGGAAACCCGGAACCTGAGGGAGGGCAGCCTTCCTGACCCACTGCTTCTCAGGCAGACCCAGGGAAAATCAATCGGCCCTGCGGTCTTGGTTATGGCCTCCTCTGAGTGGACACCTCCTCCGTTCACGGATTGTCTCCCAATAGGCCTAATGGGTGCTCCGTCAGGTCGGGCAGTGTGTTGCTGCTGTTCCTCTTAGTCTAATTCTCCTCGTGCCACCAGACAGCAAGAATGCTACCCTCCACCAGCTCTGCGTGCTCATTCAGTGTACGTCGGCAAAAATAAATGAAGATGGAAGCAACTTAAAGGTCAACTTTCCTTTGGAAACAGTGAAAGCAGACACCATAGTAACAGACGCTATGACCTCTGAGTACCTTCAGGCCAGTGACCCCAGCATTTAGGTTAATTATCCCCCGGGAAAGCACCTTGGGACAATCTACTCCCTTAACGGTGCCACATAAATGCAAGTTGTTGTTGTTGTGGAAATCAGTTAACTCATTGCTGGGCAAGGATCTAACACAAAGCCTGCTTGCTCTTGGATACACTTAGCAAGTTTCACTCACCTCTCTTATTACTTCATTTCCACACTTTGTCCAGCTCATTGCACTAGTTATTTTAAAAATCAATACTTAATATTTCACAGCCGGAGCCACTAGTACAGAAGGACACTGAATCCCTGGCAGGTTTTGATCTATGTCACTCTTTATATAGATCCATGGGCTTAAAAGGGTTTTAAAACTCTTACTGATTATAACCAAGCTCAGTCCCATCATTGTGTTTCCACATTGACAATTCTGCACAATCATTGAACTTGATGAGTTATATAATTTCTGAAAATCAAGCTTTTCATCTTGCACTCACCAGGACAAACACAGGAATGCCAAATTTCAAATGATCACAATAATTTATTTGTTATTTAAATGGAGAGAAACTTCAGAACGCTTCAGTGTAGAGGGATCTGGGTGTCCTCGTGCATGAATCGCTGAAAGCTAGTATGCAGGTACAGCAGGTAATAAGGAAGGCAAATGGAATTTTGGAATTTATTGCTAAAGGAATAGAGTATAAAAACAGGGAAGTGTTGTTGCAGCTATACAAGGCATTGGTGAGACCGCACCTGGAGTACTGTGCACAGTTTTGGTCCCCTTACTTGAGGAAGGAGGTAGTTGCATTGGAGACGGTTCAGAGGAGGTTCACTAGATTCATTTCAGAGATACGGGGCTTGTCTTATGAGGAGAGATTGGGCAGTTTAGGCCTATACTTGCTAGAGTTTAGAAGGAAGAGAGGAGATCTAATTGAGGTATATAAGATGCTAAAGGGGATAGACAAAGTAGACGTGGAGCGGATGTTTCCCCTTATGGGGCATTCTAGAACGAGAGGCCATAGTTTTAGGCTAAGGGGTGGTAGATTTAAATCAGAGATCAGGAGGAATTACTTTTCTCAAAGGGTCGTGAATCTGTGGAATTCACTACCTCAGAGTGCAGTGGATGCCGGGATGCTGAATAAATTTAAGGAGGAGATAGACAGATTTTTAATTAGTAACGGGTTGAAAGGTTATGGGGAGAGGGCGGGAAATTGGAGTTGAGGCCGAAATGAGATCAGCCATGATCGTATTGAATGGCGGGGCAGGCTCGAGGGGCTGAATTGCCTACTCCTGCTCCTAGTTCTTATGCTCTTATTTATGCTACAGGAGAAAAGGGTGTTGATTGGTTGGCAAGTCGACTTTGATTGGCCAAGGTGTTGCCATGGAGAAAGCAATGGAGAACTTTAGACTCCCCAAGCACTCAGGTAATTCAAAAAGGCACAAGGCTTGAACATATTCCTTTTGTTTGCAGAGAGCAGGTCCCTGTGTATGAGTGTATGTTGTATAAATAAACCAAGCTATGAGCTCGACTGACTGGTATAAGTTTTACCAATTCTCAAAGCGGGTTTTGCGAGACCACTCTCTTTGGATTGAGTTTCATGGTGGGCTTTGGGACCCCCAGGTTGAGACCAAATGGGGGGTCCCACGCCTGAACATGCCTGCAGCGGGACCAGGTCAGTGATTTTACTGCGGGCGCCCCCCCCCACCGCCCTAATTAGTCATCTGTGGGTCTGCCCACCGATTAAGGACAGCAAGCAGGCTGCTGATTCTGCCAGCTCAACCAGAGGACTGGCAGCCCCGAAGCCTCAGGCGCCCCCCAGGAGAGGTGGGTGTTGCTGAGGCAGGCAGGAGACCTTGAGGGCGCCTTCAGACAGATAGGTACAAATTAAAGCTTGGAGGGCTGATGGCAGCAGGCCCATGAAATGGAGGGAAAAAACCTCTCTGAGGGGGAGATGGTTGGGCCACGGGTGCAGCCTTTCCTGCCCGCAGCCCACTCTGTGAGGCATGGAGCCTCTGGACTGCGGCCGCAGCTGTGTCCCACTGACCCCTCCAGCACCATTTGGGGGAGAGGGTAGGTACAGGAGGCCGCATGGATCCCCACTAGGCCAGCCAGCGACAAGCCACCTCCATGGGCCTGAGCAGGGGAAATGTCCACAGCCAGCAAGATCCTGGCAGCACCCCCAATCTGCCTACAATCGGGTACTTATACGCTCAAATTTCCTACCTGCCTCTGGTAGGCAGGTCCTGCCGCCAAAGTCGCTCGACAGGCTAGTAAAAACCTGGCCATTGGGCTGATAGCAAAGCAAGCAACAAGTTGCATCTATATAGCGCGGCTAACGTAGCAAAACATTGGTTTATTTACCCCAGATTCCCGGCGTCACTTTGCTTTTGCTTTTGCATTTTCCCCTTTGCCATTCGTGAAATCCGGAAAAATCGCATATCCGTTTTAAATCCTAAAAGGGTTATAAATCAGGAACCTACTCGTTTATTGGGTCCCTACAGCTCGGGCGCTGAGGGCTTTCTATAAAAAAAGACGGGAGCTTCCCATCTTAAACCACAGAAATTTTCAGTGCAAGTACTCCAGTTTTGGGGGTGTTTATCTTTAGAATGTTGATGCACAAAATTCCTTTCAGTCTATTTGTTTTACTAATTACACTAAATCTTGACACATTAAAGGGTTTATGCAATAATCCTGAGCAGTTGCAGCACTAGTCATATTAACTAAAGTTCAGAAAGCTAATTAACTGCTCCAGTCATTCACACCTCCTTTACATTATAGCAGCACTGTAATACAAAGTGCTTTCATATTCTTTTTCAGCTTCTTCTCAGCAGTTGACATTGGAGAATTAGCCAAATTTACTCCCGAGTTGCTGGCAGCTACAAGACATGCAAACCAGGAGCCAGCGGCAGTAACAATAGCAGAGAGATTGTGCTAGAACTTTATAAATCTCTGGTTAGGTCTCAGCTGGAGAGCCGTGGATAATTCCAAGCCCCACACTACTGGAAAGATGTAAAGGCCTTAGAGAGGGTGGGGTTTACCAGGATGGCGTCAGGGATGAGGGACCTCAGTCATGAGGAGAGGTAGGAAAAGTTCTCCTCAAAACAGAGCAGGTTAAGAGGTGGCCTCACACAGGTCTTCAAGATGATGAGAGGCTTTGAAAGGGTAGAGAGAGAAAAATGATTCCCTCTAGCAGAGAACATGGATTTAAAATCGCTGGAGGGATGAGGAGAAATTGTTGGGATGGTGGCGTAATGGTAATGTTGCCGGACTAGTAATCCAGAGGTCAAATTTAAGGCCCTGGGGGCATGGGTTCAAGTCATGGGGCATGGAATTTAAATACAATGAATAAAAAAAAACAAAACTGAGAGCCAGTCTCAGTAATGGTGACCATGAAAATTATCATCAATTGTTGCATAAACCCATCAGGTGCTCTAATGTCCTATAGGGAAGGAAATCTGCTGGCCTGCATGGGCCTCCAGACCCACAGCAATGTGGCTGGCTTTTAACTGCCCTCTGAAAAGGCCTAGCAAGCAAGTTCGAGGGCAATTGGGATGGGCAATAAGTGACGGCCTTGCCAGCAATGGCAACATCTCATCAGAGAATATAGAAAAGAAACTCAACCTGTAAAGGTGGTGGTAGCTGCTTCTATAAATAATTTTAAAATTGAGCTGGACAGTGACTTAAACTGAAAAGCTCACGGACAGAAAGCGGATAAAGGGATAAGCATGACTGCTGTTAAAAAGAGTCAGCATGATGGGCTGAATGGCCTCCTTCTACAATGTCTCTACAATTCTAACATTCTAAGAGCAACTCCCAATTAAACCAGTTGACAATGAGGGGAAACAACCTTCTGTGGCAAGGCCAAAGGATGACCTCAAGGGCTAGTTTCCTGAGGTTGTCAAATTATTTTTGGCTGCAGGCCAAGCACTCAGCTCATTCAGACAGAGTGGATGGGTTTTGTGGGGCGGGGCTTATATACAAACCTTCCCCAACACCCGGGAATTCTGGTCCACAGCCCAGAGTTGCGATGCCAACTTTGGATCAACCATTGTACCTCTGATGTTACCGTTGCATTTATGTAGTGCTTTTCACACTCACTGCTCGCCCCAAGGTGCCTTACAATCAGTGAAGTGCTTTTCGAAAGTAATGTTCCAATGTAGGAAACGCCGCAGCCAAATTGTGCACAGCAAGCTCCCACCGACAGAAATGTGATAATAGCCAGATTATCTGTTTTTGTGATATTGATTGAGGGATAAATATTGGCCAAAACACTGAGGGTAACTCCCCTGTTCTTCTTCAAATGCTGGAGGGGACTGGGTGGGGGGGATCCTTTGTGTCCACCTGGGCAGGCAGATGAGGCCTCAGCTTAATGTCTCATCCAAAAGACCCGCACCCCTGACAGTGCAGGCACTCCCTCCGTACTCCATTAGCGTGTCAACCTAGAATTTTGCACTCAACCCCTGGACTTGTCCTTGAACACACAACCTGCAGACTCAGAGGTGAGAGATCCACACACTATAGCTGCTGCTGATGAGTTGGGCTGAGTGTTGGTCTGGGGGCAGGAGACGGGAGAAACGATTATGGTCACAATCCCATCGGAGGAAACGGTCGCTTGTTGGGATTTTGACTGGGGCACCCCATAATTGGCACGGTGACGGGCTCTCTGTCCAATAAAGGGCGGTGGCCGAGCTCTCGAGGCTGGAGAGCCAATCAAAAGCCTTCCAGCCTCAGGGGATCACCCAGCCGCCATTAAAGATAATTAACTGAGGGGGCGCTGCAACATGAAGGCGCCCTCTTGGACATTTTATTTTAGAAGAAACATGTTATTTTAGAAGTATACAAGAAGCAGCCAGGTCACCACTGTTAGGGGAGGCAGGAGTTGGGGGTGAGGGGAGAGCCGCTCTGCAACGTGTACATCCCCACCCAGGCAGGGAGGGCCTGTAGGCCTGCTCAGAGTGCAGGCCCCCTAGCCTGCCGCTGGGAGCCCGTCCCCGGGCGGTTAAATTGCTTTTGCCGAGAGTAAACTGGAGGTCGACTAGAAGCTCCCAGGCAACTTCCGGGTTCCTTAATAAGCCCAATTGGCTGTCCGCTCGAGTGGTGGTGGGCAGCCCCGCCAGTCCAAAACTCACCTTGGCCAAAATGGCCAACGCCGGAAAGCGGGTCAGGAAACCGGCACGCCAGCCATTGCTGGTATTTTCGGGCCCCGTCTGCCTTCGACACCGACGATGGCGGTGCCCAAAAACTCAGCCCGTAGTGGGGGCAGACCCCAGGACCATAAGAACCCCAGCACAACAGAACGACATCTGCAATATACAGGGGGCGTGAAGCGATCACCGACCGCCCTCAGTTTTGCATCGTCCCCCCCGCCCCCTCCTCTCCCTCCAGCGCTGGGGGCTCTGCTAAAACACACTTACTTAGTAGAAGGGCTTTGTTTACAAGTGGTTTACAGCTCAGGCGCCTTTACGCTGAGACTAGTTCAGTCCGTACGGTAAGGGAGCGGGGTCAGTGGGTCAACTTTCCATGTTTAAAACTGATGAAACCAGCTCCCCAGAATGGTATGCTATGAAAAGCGTTGGCTGTCATTTTGCCGACAGGTATAGCTGCTGTAAAGGTGGGGAGGTGGGGAGGTGGGGAGGTGGTGTTACACTCCCTCAATCTGCATTGAACAAGGGCCAACGTGAAAGCACATTTCGCAAACGTAGCACATCACTGACGGGCACTAGATGCACTCCCTACTGTGTCCTTCCGCTTGGCTGAGGACATGGAGATTAAAACAATAGTTCAGGAGGAGATCTTAAAACAAAGCCGCGCAAACAAGTACTTTTGTTTCAAAGAAGAAACTGTTTCAAAATAAATGCATGGGGAAGATGTCAAGTTAGTTCTTAACAGTGCTTTCCACTAAACTAGCATACTGTCCCCTTATTTGCCAGCCAGGACACACCTACGCATTGTCCCCTTTGTTTTTTTGAAAGATCAAAAGGCACAATGGTAATAGCCAAAGTCAATTCTGACTCATTCACCTAGTTTCTTTTTAAAATAAAAACTGAAAGGGAAGGATAGGCATTTACTTGTTCACAGATGTGATTCCTGGAATGAGAGGTTAGCCCAAGAGATTTATTTCCCTCTGAATAGTTGAGCGTATTCAGTGAGCACATCAACACTGCCAACAGGTACCGGGTACCCACCCCCAAGGGAGCCTGTTCTCTTAAGATGAGAGAAATGTAAAGAAGGGATTTTAAAATGAAATTATTTTGATAATCCCTTTTTTAAAAATATTTTCTAACGTAAACATTTGACCTCAGTAGTTGGCTCCCTTGGTGCTGAAGCAGACATTTGTGAGTTTATAACCCACTCCTGTGCAGTACAAAAGGGGTGCTACATTGTCAGAGATGGTGGTGTGTTACAGTTCACCCAGGGCACCCAAGATCCTGTGGTAACATACACTTTTACTTGCATGTTGTGGTCGGTCTGGAACTATAGATAGTCACAGTCTTATCAAATGGTGGAGCAGACACGAGAGGCCAAATGGCCCTGTCCTGCTGTTAATTCGTATGTAGAGGTTACAACATCCTTTCCATCGCAAAGTTTACCAGGAATCTCTCTCGCTTTTACCGCCTGCCATTGGCACGTGTTGGAAGGATTTGCAGATTGATACCCAACCTGTTTGGCCGCATTATGAATGCGCCTTCCTGGGCCATCAAGGCCAGTGGGACTCAAACCCAGAGCATCGAGATCAGAGGCAGGGATGCCATCCACTGCACCACAGGACAACCATTGTCAGTGGAGCCATTCTTCAACTGAGACACTAAACATCTTATAGAATCATAGAAGAGCGGCAAGTTTCTTTCGGCGACCCCACAATCTCTGTCCACAAATACCACCAGAAAAATGATCAGTTGTTCATTCCTCACATCACCGGCACAGAATGGTCGACTCCTTCTACCTGCCTAAACAGTAAATTCTTAGTTTGTCGGAGGCAGCGGAGTGTCAGAGGAAAATGGATGTGTAGAAACATCAGTGTGATTAAAATTGTTAAGATACACAGACAAAGGTCATTGTTTAAGTACCTCGAGCATTTATAAAGGGAGACTGCTGAGACACTGGATTGCAGGTAGGAAACAGACATATGGAATGCTGTATTCTGTGAATAAGGCTCATTATCAATAAAAGTATTAATCTCTAGTTCCATACTTCACCAACTGGCTTGGGGTCGATATAAGATTATGGCAGGATTTTATGCGTCGGAGAGCAGGGGCGGGGCCCACTCGCCAACGCATAAAATGACGCGTGGTGACATTGGGGGGGAACTCCTGACATCACCGCGCTCCATTTAAATTTTCAGGAAGGCAGGGACACAGCGAAATCAGCTGCACGCCTGCTGACCTGCCAATGGCCAATTGAGGCCACTGTCAGGGGCAATTAAGTAATTAAAGGACCTGCCCGTCCAACCTCAATGTTGGCGGGCAGGCCAGGAGCCCCGGCGCGAATTAGAAAAAGCATGGAACCTCATCCACGGGCGGGATGAGGCTTCATATAGGTTTTTAAAAATTTTAATAAAGTTTTTGTGATAATTATGGAGATGTCCCAACTCATGTGACATTCTCACATGAGGGGACATGTTAGGAAAATTTTATTTTTCTATTTTTAGGTTTTTTACATTTACAGCCGATCTACCTGAGGCTGCACTTAACCTCAGGGAGATGAGTGCGCTCTTTCGTGCGCATGCGCAAAAGAGCGCACGCTCCATTTTGGGATTTCCCATCCTGCCCGCACAGGAAGCATATAGCGCTTCTGTGCGGACATCACACTGGGCGGGCCTTAACTGGCAATCCAGACGTTCCAACTCTTCAGGATTGTAATTCTGCTGTAAGCAACCTTGAGGAACATAACTCATGTGGGTATTGAGGAAAAATTGTATTTTAATTTCCTGCGATGAAGCTGCCAAAAATGTATCCAACCATAGGTGGCAGCTTGAATTCCAGTTTTCAATATGGCCAGATTTTGCAGTGTCAGTAGTGGTGACTCGATGGTGCACTAACCCCAATGTTGTGGTGAGTCACAGAATCAGAATCACAGAATCTTAATGGCACATGAGGAGGCCATTCGGCCCATCATGTCTGCACCAGCTCTCCAAATGAGTATTATTACCTAGTGTCATTGTCCTGCCCTTTCCCCATGCCCTTGTACATTGTTTCTATTCAAATAATTATCTAATGCCTTCTTGAATGCCTCAATTGAACCTGCCTCCACCATACTTCCAGGCAGTGCATTCCAGACCCAAACCATTTGTTGTGTGAAAAAGGTTTTTCTAACGTCACACTTGCTTCTTTTGCAAATCACTTTAAACCTGTGCCCTCTCATTCTTGATCCTTTTACGAGTGGGAACAGCTTCTCCCTATCTACTCTGTCCAGCCCCCTCATAATTTTGAACATCTCTATCAAATCTCCTCTTAAGCCTTCTCCTCTCCAAGGAGAACAATCCCAGCCTCTCCAATCAATCCTCATAGCTGAAGTCTCTCATCCCTGGAACCATTCTTGTAAACCTCTTCTGCACTCTCTCCAATGTATTCACGTCCTTCATATAATGTGGCCCCCAGAACTGTACACAATATTCCAATAAATTCAGTATAACTTTCCTGCTCTTGTAATCTATGCCCCTATTAATAAAGCCCAGGATACTATATGCTTTATTAACTGCTCTCTTCACCTGTCCTGCCACTGTCAATGATCTATGCACACATACACCCATGTCTTTCTGCTCCTGAACCCCCTTCAAAATTTCGCCCCTTATTTTATATTGTCTGTCCATGTTCTTCGTACCAAAATGCATCACCTCACACTCCTCCACATTGAACTTTATCTGACACCTATCTGCCCATTCCACCAACTTGTCTATGTCCTCTTGAAGTTCCACGTCATCCTCCTTGTAGTTCACAACAGTCCCAAGCTTTGTATCATCCGCAAACTTTGAAATTGTTCCCTGCACACCAAAACCTAGATATATCAGGAAAAGCAATGGTCCCAATACCAACCCCAGGGGAACTCCACTACAAACCTCCCTTCAGCCTGAAAAATATCTATTAACCATTACTCTCTGCTTCCTATTTTTCAGCCAATTTTGTATCCACATTCTCCTGCCCCTCTTATTCCATGAGCAATAACTTTTCTCATAAGTCAATTGTGGGGCACTGTGTCAACTGCCTTTTCAAAGTCAACCAATGCTTCTCCCAGGGTTCCTGCAGCTTCAAACGCCAAGTAAGGAACTAGCGCAAACTTGGCCCAATTATCCATTAATTCTGAATGAATTACGCCTTGTAACTTTACACCTGTGCTTTCAGGCATGAAGGGGGTCCCCACTCAATTTGCTAATACTTAAAAGAGGAGGCCAACACTATTTTAAAAGTTAAAATGGATTGACCTATTTAAACATTTTTAAAAATCAACCCTTATAAATATACAATAAATCTTGTTCAAAAGTAAAACCTATGACTATGATTTATCAAACTTTTTAAGTATCACTTTTAAAAGTGATTTTTCCGACTAAAATTACTGTGATGCAGCTGAAATTCTCACCACCGGGATCGTGGTGGGTTCGCAAGTTGAGTTATGTGATATTATAAATGAACGCTGTCAACGTGACCCTGTTTACAAAATCAGGGCCATTATTTCAGACCAGAACAAAGATGGGTTCAGTCTGTCAATTTTCAGGGGGCAATACTCCCTCTAAGCTACGCTATTGCCCAACCGAGCAACACTCCCTATTGTCCCACATCGTGTGTCAAACAGCCCGTGCACGATAAACATTCCCTTTAAGATGTGCAGGCGGGTCACCCTGCAGCAATCTTTAAAGGGACCACACAGTGCAACAAACATGCATTATATAACAAAGGAAAATTGGAAGGAACATTGCCGTTTTAGTAGGGGAGCTCCAAATGGTGGATTCGGGAAAGGACTCAAGGTAAAGCCAAGCTCCTCCTCCCCATCCTGCCACACTCTCCAGCAACCCGCTCGCTCCTTCACAAACTACCAGACTGGTTCAAACACACATCTTAAAAGGAGCATGGGCTGTGCACAGCCTGTTTGTTGCACTGCGCATGGTCCCTTTAAAGACTGCTGCATGCCTCTTAAAGGGGACGTGGGTTCATCCTTGTTCTACAAGGAAGAGCTGAAGGAGATCACAGTACTTGTTCAAGGCTATACTTGTACCACGATTAAGATTTTTGTTGCGGGTGGGGAGTAGCAGGGAGTCAGTAAAAATATACATACTTTACAGAAGTGATCATTTAAGATCACCCAATTAGCAATCAGGAAGGAATGTACGTGTAGCATATATTACAGCTTTCCCCCCATCTAGTGAGAAAACCACAGATTTTCTTCCCTGTAGTCATTTCTAAGCACTACGTTACTACAAGCACTGGGCTCTCTTTAACCGTAATACTCTCTGCAATCGAAGGTAAGAGTTTTCCCCTTTATTCAACATCATTAATGAACCAAGCTCACAGAATAGGAAGAAACTTCAGATTGTGCTACAGCCTGTAGTCATGCACGACAGGACAAACGTCATAGGAAACCCCTAGGATTTTCTCAATGTGACTCCAATCTCTTCACATCTGCAAAAGATGCTGCACATTTACTGTGGAATGTGGCACAGGAGGGACCGTTTTGGTACAAGAAGTTAGACAACATCTGGATTGATGGGAAAGAATTTTTTGCCAGAAGACTATGTATGATACCTTCTTGCAATCTTTTTTTTTTAAAAATATTATTGGTCATAAGTTCTCTTTTCTGCACTCCTTTGAACACAGGCAACAGCCCCGCAATGAATATGGAAATCCTGAAATCTGTGCAGATTCAGGTTTCCTTCCCTTAGGCATAGCTGCATTCACAGGGCCAAAGTGTGGTGTGTGGAAGATTACTCCCTTAAATAAGATGTTTCAAAATAGGAGCCTTTGCAAACGGTTGCAAAGAGCTATGATTAGTCCGAGCATCCATTTCTATTTCAGTTTGTTTAAGGGGGAGGGGGGGGGGGGAAAATCCTTTATCCCACAGGGCGTGGCGTCAACGAGGAGAGCTTGCTCGTGAGGGCTTGTTTATTTCACAGCGCTGACTTCACCGCACCTTGGATACAGCATTGTGTCAGGAAATGCCGATACTGCCTCCAGCTTCATGCAGCCAACAAGCAGCGTCAAAATAAAACTGATAAGAGGTGGGCAGAAACCAGGAAGGAATTGCCATGTTAAATTTTAAGGCTGGATCTTCCTAGTCACCTGTCCTATAAAGAAACTAAAAACAGAAAATTGCTGCTTCTGCTGAGCAGGGACCCTTAAATTATCTTCTTAGGCTCCCATCTGGGGACTAAAGGTTCTGGCTTCAAGCCCTGCTCCAGGACTTCAGTGAAAAAAAAATCAAGGCTAACACTCCAGTGCAGTACTGAGGGAGTGCGGCACTGTCTTTCCGATGAGATTTTAAACCGATGCCCCATCTGCCCTCTCAGGTGAATGTAAAAGATCCCGAGTACTCTGCCAAAGAAGAGCAGGGGGGTCGGTTTGCCCCTGTGTTCTGGTCAATGTTTATCCCTCAATTAACATCACAAAAGCAGGTTATCTGGTCACTATCACTTTGTTGTTTGTGGGAGCTTGCTGGTGCAAATTGGCTGCTGATTTCCTACAATAGAACAGTGACAACACTTCAAAATAACCTCATTGGCTTTAAAGCTCTTTGGAATGTCTGGTGGTTGTAAAAGGAGCTATAGGAATGCAAGTCTTTCTTTCTTTAAATGATAGTGCAAACAAGTCAATCCTCGTTAATGTTAGCAAAGCCAGGTGAATGAAAGACTTGCATTTATATAGCGCCTTTCGTGACCTCAGGACATTCCAAAGCGTTTTTTACAACCAACAGTGTTGCCAACCCTCCAGGGTTGATCTGGAATCTCCAGCAATTGAAGATCGATCTCCAGGACACTGCTGTGTGCATCCCTGGTGAAAAATCATCAGGGCATTGAAAAAAGTTGCTTGCTTTTGTCATTTTCTTTGAACATTTCTCCTTAGCAGATATAAAAATATTGAAGATGCGAACAAAAGGCTGCTTGGCTGACAGTCAAAGCATCATACAACTGGGTAATGAGTCTTTTTTGCTTTCCAGTTGGCGTAGGAAAGCAGTACATCACAAGGATGGATGTGTTGGTCGACTAATGGCTGGATCGTGGGGGCAAGTCATGTGATGAAACCTCCAGGAATATGTTTAAACACAGTTGGCAACCCTAACAACCGATGTTCTTCTGAAGTTTAGTCACTGTTATACTGTAGGAAACGTGGCAGCTAATTTGTGTACAGCAAGCTCCCACAGACAGCAATGTGATAATCTGTTTCTATCCGACTGATTAAGGGATAAATATTAGCCAGGATGCCAGGGAGCATTCTCCTGCCCTTCTACAAAATTGTGTCCGCCTGATAGGGCAGACGGGGCCTCGGTTGATGTCTCATCCAAAAGACTGCACTGGAGCGTCAACCTTGATTTTTGGCTTCAGTCTTTGGAATAGGGTTATGAGCCAACAACCTCTAGCCACAGCGATTCTAAAGAAGAGGAATTAAGGAACGTGCATCACCTTCCAGCCTGAATCTGCACAAAAAAAAGGCACATTTTTCAAATTATCATCATTTCCATTTCTTTCTTTAAATAGAGAAACATAATTTGACCAGTGGTTAGAGATGAGTGGGCAACAAGCAGCTTTGTATAACTTCAGTGTGTGTGTGGAGCCCTGTCTGCATCAGCTGCAAATGCAGCTATGAGCAGTCAGTGAACATGAAGCCAGCCGCTTGCCTGACTATATAAATAGAACAGTTACTTTATCACATGGTCCAAAAGCAGCAGCACTCAATTCTTGACACTGTAGGTGACCCTCCCTGTTTAAAAAGGCAAGTTAAGAAAC
Source organism: Cetorhinus maximus (assembly GCF_964194155.1). Taxonomy (NCBI): domain Eukaryota; kingdom Metazoa; phylum Chordata; class Chondrichthyes; order Lamniformes; family Cetorhinidae; genus Cetorhinus; species Cetorhinus maximus. The sequence continues at coordinate 49,585 of NW_027597704.1, read as the reverse complement.
ACTCCCAGCAAACACCAACAATTAGCGGCTGCACAAGTGAACTCCCGATTAGAACATTTTCAGGCAATTGTGTTTTACACCAAACTGCTATGCTCATTTGGATTTGCATTTAACTACATAGGTAGGTTATGACAAATCAAACTAAAATCTAGAATCCGCAGCAACTCCTAATCTTGCTTCTTGACAGTTATCAAATATATAACGAGTTTGTGAGATGACAGGGCTAAACAGCAAATGTTTGACAACTAGGAGACTCAAGAAAGCACAATTATAAGTGATCAAAACAGCCAAGACTCCTTCGACAACACTTCCAAACCCACGAGCTCTACCAACTAGAAGAACAAGGGCAGCAGACACATGGGAACACCACGACCTGGAATTTCCCCTCCAAGCCACTCACCATCCTGACCTGGGACTATATCGCCGTTCCTTCACTGTCAGCGGGCCAAAATCCTGAAATTTCCTCCCTAACAGCACTGTGGGTGTACCTACACCACATGGACTGCAGCGGTTCAAGAAGGCGGCTCACCACCACCTTCTCAAGGGCAATTAGGGATGGGCAACAAATGCTGGACTAGTAATCCAGAGACCCAGGGTAATGCTCTGGGGACTTGAGTTCGAATCCCCCCACAGCAGATGGTAGAATTTGAATTTTTTAAAAATCTGGAATTATAAGTCTAATGATACCATGAAACCATTGTCACTTGTTGTAAAAACCCATCTGGTTCACTAATGCCCTTTAAGGAAGGAAATCTGCCAACCTTACTTGGTCTGACCTAAATGTGACTCCTGACCTAAATGTAACACCCCACTCCAGACCCACAGCAATGTGGTGGACTTTTAAATGCCCTCTGAAATGGCCTAGCAACCATAGCACTAAAAAGTCACAAAAAAGGAATGAAACCAGATGGACCACCCAACGTTGACATAGGCACCAGAAAAGATGACGGTAAACTCAGCCCTGTCGATCCTGCAAATGGGGGCTAGTGCCAAAATTGGGAGAGCTGTCTCACAGACTAGCCAAGCCTGACATAATCATCCTCACGGAATCATACCGTACAGATAACATCCCAGACACCACCATCACCATCCCTGGCTATGTCCCGTTTCATAGGCAGGACAGACCCAGCAGAGGTGACGGCACAGTGGTGTACAATCGGGAGGCATTTGCTCTGGGAGTCCTCAGTATCAACTCCGGACCCCATGAAATCTCATGGCATCAGGTCAAATGTGGGCATGGGAATCCCCTGTTGATTACCATGTACAGCCACCCCCACCCCCGCCTACCCTCCCAGGTGATTTATCAGTGCTCCTCCATGTTGAACACCACTTGGAGGAAGAACTGAGCATGGCAAGGGCACAGAATGTACTCTGGGTGGGGGACTTCAATGCCCATCCTTAAGAGTGATAGCACCACTACTGACCAAGCTGGCTAAGTCCTAAAGGACTGGGTCTGCAGCAGGTGGTGAGGGAACCAACAAGAGGAAAAACACACTTGACCTCATGTCCACCAACCTGCCTGCCGCAGATGCATCTGTCCATGACAATATCGGTAGGAATGACAATCGCACAGTCGTTGTGGAGACAAAGTCCCACCTTCACATTGAGCATTGAGGATACCCTCCATCGTGTTGTTTGGCACTACCACCGTGCTAAATGGGATAGATTTCGAACAGATCTAGCAACTCAAGACTGGGCATCCGTGAGGCACTATAGGCCATCAGCAGCAGCAGAATTGTACTCAAACACAATCTGTAACCTCATGGCCTGGCATATGCCCCACTCTACCATAACCATCAAGCCAGGGGATCAACCCTGGTTCAATGAAGAGTACAGGAGGCAGGAGGGGATGCCAGGAGCAGCACGAAGCATACCTAAAAATGAGGTGTCAACCTGGTGATGCTATAACACAGGACTACTTGTGTGCCAAACAGCATAAGCAGCAAGTGATAGACAGAGCTAAGCGATCCCACAACCAACGGATCAGATCTAAGCTCTGCAGTCCTGCCACATCCAATTGTGAATGGTGGTGGACAATTAAACACTCACTGGAGGAGAAAGCTCCACAAATATCCCCATCCTCAATGATGGAGGAGCCCAGCACATCAGTGCAAAAGATAAGGCTAAAGCATTTGCTACAATCTTCAGCCAGAAGTGCCGAGTGGATGATCCATCTCGGCCTCCTCCAGAGGTCCCCAGCATCACAGATGTCAGTCTTCAGCCAATTCCATTCACTCCACATGATATCAAGAAACAGCTGAAGACACTGGATAATGCAAAGGCTATGGGCCCTGACAATATTCTGGCAATAGTACTGAAGACGTGCTCCAGAACTTGCCGCGCCCCTAGCCAAGCTGTTCCAGTACAGCCACAACACTGGCAGCTACCTGGCTATGTGGAAAATTGCCCAGGTATGTCCTGTACACAAAATGCAGGACAGATCCAACCCAGCCAATTATCGTCCCATCAGTCTACTCGCCATCATCAGTAAAGTAATGGAAGGGGTCATCAACAGTGCTATCAAGTGGCACTTACTCTGAAATAACCTGCTCAAAGACGCCCAATATGGGTTCCACCAGGGCCACACAGCTCCCGACCTCATTACAGCCTTGGTCCAAACATGGACAAAAGAGCTGAACTCCCGAGGTGAGGTGAGGGTGGCTGCCCTTGACATCAAGGCTGCATTTGACCGAGTGTGGCATCAAGGAGCCCTAGCTCCTTGCAAAACTGGAGTGAATGGGTATCAGGGGGAAAACTCTCCACTGGTTGGATTCATACCTAGCACAAAGGAAGATGGTTGTGGTTTTTGGAGGTCAGTCATCTCAGCTCCAGGACATCACTGCAGGAGTTCCTCAGGGTAGTGTCCTCAGCCCAACCATCTTCAGCTGCTTCGTCAATGATTTTCCTTCCATCAAAAAGTCAGAGGTGGGGATGTTCGCTGATGATTGCACAATGTTCAGCACTATTCAAGACTCCTCAGATACTGAAGCCGTGCATGTCCAAATGCAACAAGACCTGGACAATATTCAGGCTTGGGCTGACAAGTGGCAAGTAACATTCATGCTACACAAGTGACAGGCAATGACCATCTCCAACAAGGGAGAATCTAACCATTGCCCCTTGATATTCAATGGCATTACCATCACTGAATCCCCTACTATCAACATCCTGGGGGTTACCATTGAACAGAAACTGAACTGGAGTAGCCATATAAATATTGTGGCTACAAGAGCAGGTCAGAGGCTAGGAATCCTGCAGCGAGTAACTCACCTCCTGACTCCACAAAGCCTGTCCAACATCAACAAGGCATAAGTCAGGAGTGTGATGGAATACTCTCCACTTGGCTGGGTGAGTGAAGCTCCAACAACACTCAAGAAATTTGACACTGTCCAGGACAAAGCAGTCCGCTTGATTGGCACCACATCCACAAACATTCACTCCCTCCACCACCGACACACAGTGGCAGCAGTGTGTACCATCTACAAGATGCACTGCAGGAATTCACCAAGGCTCCTCTGACAGCGCTTTCCAAACCCACGACCACTACCATCTAGAAGGACGAGGGCAGCAGATAGCTGGGAACACCACCACCTGGAAGTTCCCCTCCAAGTCACTCACCATCCTGACTTGGAAATATATCGCTATTCTTTCGCTGTCACTGGGTCAAAATCCTGGAACTCCTTCCCTAACAGCACTGTGGGTGTACCTACACCACATGGACTGCAGCGGTTCAAGAAGGCAGCTCACCACCACCTTCTGAAGGGAAGTAGGGATGGGCAATAAATGCTGGCCCAGCCAGCAAAGACCACATCCCGTGAGTGAATTAAAAAAAAGTTGACAACATCCGCCTGACTATGTCGGAAGGTTGTGGGTTCAAGTCTCACTTCAAGGCTTCAGCACAGAAATGTAGGTTCTGTGCAGCAGGATTGTTAGAGGTGGTGTCTCTTAAGCACTCATGCGTGAGATGCACCTGCTGACCTCCATCTGTTTGTGGAGTCTGATCATTGAGCCTACCTTGAAGTCGGATATAGAAGGACCATGAATGATGCAAGGAGCATCTCAGTCCTTTAGCCTCTGGACACCGCAACCTTGTGTGAAAGACCAGAGAAGGAAGAAACTTTCTATTGCTTCACAAATCTGGCCACACCTTTGCTCCTGATGATGTCAATGTGAGATGGACCTCAGCATGCCGCCTTTAGTGTCACTGGTAAGAACGTCAGTCATTATGTTAACAACTTATTGAGATTTATAGCATACAAAAACACACCAAGATATCTATTAGTGTATGAACTTATATTCAAAGGTGCTCAATTGTGATATTTCCAAATTGAAAAGTGTAACCACCGTGAACCCATTAGTGTTCTGGTGAGATGGCGCCCTGCTCTTGTGCACACTCGACGAAGTGCCCCCCCTCCCCTCCATGTGTTTGGACTTAACACGATTTTCCTTTCACAAAACCATGCTGATTCTTTCCGATTGCCTTGAGCTCTTCTGAGTGCCCAGCTAAAACCTCCTTAATGATCGATTCTGACAATTTCCCCACAACAGATGTCACGCTAACTGGTCTATAGTTTCCTGTTTTCTGCCTCCCTCCCTTCTTGAATAGAGGGGTTATATTTGCTGCTTTCCAGCCTGATGGAACTTTTCCAGAATCTAGCGAATTTTGGAAAATTAACACCAGTGCATTGACTACCTCATTAACCACCTCTTTTAAGACCCTAGGATGTAGTCCATCGGGACCTGGAGACTTGCCAGCCTACAGCTCCATCAATTTGCTCAGTACTGTTTCCCTAGTGATTTCAGTTTCACCAAGTTCCTCTCTGCCTTTCACTTTCTGATTTGCAGTTATTACTGGAAAGTTTTTTGTATCCTCCAGTGTGAACACAGAAGCAAAATATTTCTTCTGCCATTTCCTTATTACATACTATTAACTCCCCACTGTCACTCTCTAGTGGACCATCACTCACTTTACTTACTCTTTTCCTTTTTAAATACCTATAGAAACCCTTTATCCGTTTTTACATTTCTGGCTAGCTTCCTCTCATATTCTAATTTCTTTCTCTGGATTAACCTTTTAGCCATTCTCTGCCGTTCTTTATATTCTATCCAATCATCTGACCTGCCACTCATCTTTGAGGAGTTGTATGCTTTTTCCCTAAGTTTGATGCTTTCCTTAACTTCTTTAGTTAACCACAGATGGTGGTTCCTCCCCTTAGAATTTTTCTTTATGGCAGGAATATATTTATTCTGAATACTCTGAAATATCCCCTTAAATGTTTGCCACTGCTTCTCTATTGATCTATCCTCTAGCCTAGTTTCCCAGTTTGCTGCAGCAGCTAGCTCAGCTTTCATCCCCACACAGTTGCCCTTATTTAAGTTTAAGATACTAGTCTTAGACCCACTCTCCTCCATTTCAAACTGGATGTAAAATTCAATCATATTGTGGTCACTGCTACCTAGGGATACCTTTACTCTGAGGTCATTAATTAATCCTGTCAAGTTACACAATACCAAATCCAATATCAACTGCTCTCTGGTTGGTTCCAGAGCATGCTGCTCTAAGAAACTATCTCTAAAGCATTCTAAGAACTCTTCATCTAGACTACTGCCAATCTGATTTTTCCAGTTTATGTGTAAAGTAAAATTTTCTCTTGAATAATTTTAGGACCATAGAACACTACAGCACAGAAAACAGGCCATTCGGTCCTTCTAGTCTGTGCCGAAATATTATTCCGCTAGTCCCATTGACCTGCACCTAGTCCATAACCCTCCAGACCTCTCCCATCCATGTATCTATCTAATTTATTCTTAAAACTTAAGAGTGAGCCCGCATTTAACACGTCAGATGGTAGCTCGTTCCACAGTCTCACCACTTTCTGAGTGAAGAAGTTCCCCCTAATGTTCCCCCTAAACCTTTCCCCTTTCCCCTAGTGTAGGTAACACTACACTATGGTTACTGTTGAGGTCAGGAGCTGAGTGGCTCTGGCAGAACCCAGGTTATTGCTGAGTAAGTGCCTCTTGGAAGCACTGTCGACGACCTCTTCCATCTCTTTGCTGGTGATTGAGAGTAAACTGAAGGGGCGGTAATTGGCCGGGTTGGATTTGTCCTGCTTTTTGTGGATTGGACAACCTTGGACAATTTTCTACGTTGCTGGGTAGATGCCAGTGTTGTGGCTGTACTGGAACAGCTTGGTTAAGGCCGCAGCAGTCCTCTGTACTAATGCAGGAATGTCGTCAGGGCCCACAGCCTTTGCAGTATCCAGTGCCTTCAGTCGTTTCTTGATATCACATGGTGTTAATCAAATTAGCTGAAGACTGTGATGCTGGGGACCTCAGCAGGAGTCTGAGATGGATCATCCTCTGATTGTTTAAAATAGTACATATTCCCTACTCTGAGAGCTGATTACAATTCCTGCATTATCTTCTTTGAAGTCGTTTGGCTTGACCCTCTGATTTAATTGACTCTCCTGTGATAGTTTTTTCTGCTTCGCCACTTTTTGCTGATGCTGCATCTGCACCAATAGGGACAATTTCAGACAAATTACTTACATTTACGCTATTTTACATAGAGGTTAAATGTTTATTGGGTAATGCATACAGTGAAAACTAAGCAAATTTCAGTATAAGAGGGGAGATAAATCCCTTTAGTTCATTCCCCATTTGTAGTAATTGCCCTTAAAGCAGGTTTGTTAGGAAAATTGAATATTACTAAGTGTTGCAAAGACAGATCCAATTTGACAGGCTACTGGAGCTCTTGTAAGTAAGTCAAGAGAGAGATAAGCCCATCCAATTCTTTTCCCTTATATCGGGTGTTCTGCTGCTACCCTCTTTATTCATATTGGTACTCTTCCCTGCCCACTAGAGTTCAATGTTGGCGTTCTTCATCATTGCACCCTCTCAGTTAAAGCTCATACTCTCTTCCATTCATCCACCTCGAAGCATCACACCAGCCCTTCTAATTGTCCCCAAACACCGCTCCCAGCCTCTTGTCCCTATCTCCAGTTCAAAATATCCATTTCTTCATTGTCTTTTGCCATCCATTTCTCTCACCCTTTGCTGCCAGCTTCCTCTTTATCACCATTTCAATGCAATCCATTCGCCCCGTCTTTCATTGCTCTCTATGTCCTGCTACTCCCATCCTTTCCCACTTACCTTGCATTCTGCCCTCCCCCCAATGCCTCCCCTCCTTCCCCTGATCATTCACTCTGCATTACTCCTTTCTCATTGTGTTCTCTCCCCTCCTTGACATCCATTTGCTCCCCACCGGCCACCCCAACCTACCCCCGACATGATGCATTCCTACCAGAGCCTGGTGGCTTATACCACACGTCCAACTCCTCTTCCACAGCACTTCCAGGGTGACTGACTCGAATTCTTATAAGTGTTTCTGTCCCCACTCCACAGAGGTGGCAATACAGGCCAGAAACACTGGAAGCAGGGTGACGAGGAGGAATTGTCTGGGGTGCAAGACTTGGGTACAGGACAGGAAAGTGAGGAGGGCCAAGGCCAAGGTTCACTGATCCAGTCGGTAAACACTGACACAATGCTGGGCCCCCAAAATGACTGTCAGCATGAAACCTAGGATCATCTTGGATGAGAAAGGCCATTCGGCCAATCTTAATTAAGATCAATGATAGATGGAAAAAGGTCCATTCAACTTGTCCCACACTGATACCTTGTGCATCACGATCTATACATTCGCCACGCCAGAAACCAGGTGATCTTCTGGGAGAGGCAAAAACAAAACAGATAAAAAGCCAGGCCAATAACTTCTGGGAAACTCTATGCTGACCCCCTTATCGAGACTAGTCCAGGAGATCATCCTGGCCCTACATTCCCTGCAGTACCTATCTTTCACATGAGGTGACCTCCAACCCAGCCTGAAATACTCCCAGCTCTCACTTGAAGGAATTTAGTTAATCAATGCCCTCCACATAATCCAGCAAGCTGTTCCAGAGATTCACTACTGTCAGACACAAACTACCTCCTGGCACCAAACCTAGATCTGGCCTGAGGCAGCTTCAAGTTGTGAGCCCCAGATCGCCCCTGGCCTATTGAATTGGAACGAACTGTCAACTGGACCACAGTCTATTCCCTTCATCATCTTATAAGCCCCAATCCAAACACCCCAAAATCTACGGCTCTCTAAAGTATAGAGCCGCAACACTTTGACTTACCTGATAACTAAGGCCCAGGTTTTCGTCATGACGAAGAGCCCCCCTCATCGTGGCGAAAATGGCGGATAAACCTGGAAATTCTAAGCCCCGCCCCCGAACACGCTATTTCCTATTTTCGCGGGGGCGGGATTGGAGTCGGGCTGTGGTTCATGCATGTGCGGTTTATTGGAGCCACTTAAATCACCAACTGCCTCCACACTGAAGTGGGATTTAGGTAGGACCAGGATTGTGAAACCCAGAGTGTGCAGATTAGGCCACGTAAGGGCTGGTCTGAACTTGATGGATTCGTTTGGATAGTCAAGGTATACCTTAGAGCCGTAAGGTACCCCTCTCAATTTAGTCCTGGGACACCTTTGGGGGAGGTAAGGCACCCTTGGGGAGAGGTATGGAAACACTTGGGACAGGTAAGGCACCCTTTGGGATTGTTAAAAGTAATCATGATTATGTGCAAAAAATGCATAAACTCATTGGCACTGTCAAAGATGTCAAAGCTATCAAAGGACTGTCAAAGCTGTTAAAACACTGTCAAGCTGTCAAAGAACTGTCAAAGGATACTAGGTGAGTTGGCAAGGAGCGGGTAAGGGTGAGGGAGGAGAATGGGGTGGCATTGGTTGGCACTAAATTGGCATGGGGCTGTAAGGGGCCATGTGGATATCGGGGAATAGGGGGTATGAGGGGCCATGGGGGATAGGTAGAGGGCATGGATTGGCATAGGGGGTATGAGAAGCCATGTGGGATAGGTAGAGGGGCATGGGTTGGCATAAGGGGTATGAGGGGCCATGTGGGGTGAGTGGGGGGCATGGGGTAGCATAGGTTGGCAAGGATGGGGCATGTGGAGTTAATGGGGGTGAGTGTGGAGGATGAGGGGGGGGTGGTGCCATGAGGGCTGTTTTTTAATTCAATCTTTTTAAAAAATTTAATTCAACAAAGTGCCGGAGCACAGAGGCAGGCCTTCCGCCCAGCCCAGCTCTGCATTCGGTAGCCTCCTCACTCATTCCGGGGTTGGGGGGGGGGGCAGCGGGCACAACCTCTAATCCAGACTGCTCCCAGGGACGAAAATCAGAACTGCGCGCAGCCATTTCTAAAGGTCAAGAATCTGGGTCTAAATGGTTCAAACATGGAATTAATCTAGTAGGCCTCTTCTGCACCCTGTGTAAATATTCAATATCACCCACCATGTGAGGGACCAGAACTGGATGTTAATCAATCTAACTTTTTTTTCTCGAAAAATATACTTTATTCGTAAAATATCTGGAAGAACATTACAAAACATTTCTATATGGCCATTACAAAACTTATAATAATTTTCAACTTTTACACATGGATCATGAGGCGCTTCAATACAATCAATGAATATTACAGTCATTTCAATATGGTCATTACAGACAGTCAGACAGTGCAATGGGACTGGAGTTATCAACATACATCATGTTGCACTCTGAGGTGCTCCAATACAATTATGATACATTTAGTAATCACTACGTACATTCATTGAGAGTCGTACAGCTCGAGGGGTCTATACCTTTCCCAGCCCCTCGGTGCCCTGTGGCAGAAAGGTCTTAGACAGTGACCTTCCCCATTGCGCCTTTGCGGCAGCTGCCCCAAGCTTTAGTGCGTCCTTCAGCACGTAGTCCTAGACCTTGGAATGTGCCAGTCTGCAACACTCGGTTGGGGGCAACTCTTTGCACTGGAAGACCAACAAGTTTCGGGCAGACCAAATAGTGGGTCTTTTACCAAGTTGATGATCCTCCAGCTGCAGTTGATGTGTGTCCCTGGGAACAGCCCGTAGAGCACAGAGTCCTGTGTCACAGCACTGCTCGGGATGAACCTCGACAGAAACCACTGCATCTCTCTCCAGACCTTCTTTGCAAAGGCACGTTTACTGACCTAATTAGTAATCAAGCTATATGTTCCAACCAGTCTGTTACAGTGTTTTTCCTGAATAAAAGGAAGAGTCCTAATCCTTTGGCTCCGCCTAGTTTTGCATTTTCCTCTATTCCCTTTCACTCAACCACTTAATCAGCCTATCACCAAATATTGACATCATCCCTGCTTCAATCATTATCATTTCGGACATGCCTTACAATTCTCTATGTAAAACAGCTTCTCTTTCTCATTCCCCTAAACCTCTTACTGAAATTTGTCAGTGATGCCTGTTTCCGATGGCAGAACCAGACTTCCACTCTCTTGCTTTTTGCCATTTCCCCCGCGATCACAATTAGAATTTAAAGTACCGGGGGCACGCAGGGGAAACATAGAAACTAGGAGCAGGAGTAGGCCATTCGGCCCTTCGAGCCTGCTCCGCCATTCAATATGATCATGGCTGATCATCCAACTCAATAGCCTGCTCCCGCTTTCTCCCCATATCCTTTGATCCCTTTCTCCCCAAGAGCCATACCTAACTCCTTGAAAACATACAATGTTTTGGCCTCAACTGCTTTCTGTGGTAACGAATTCCACAGGCTCACCACTCTCTGGGTGAAGAAATTTCTCCTCATCTCAGTCCTAAATGGCCCACCCTGTATCCTCAGACTGTGACCCCTGGTTCTGGACTCCCCCACCATCGGGAACATCCTTCCTGCAACTACCCTGTCTAGTCCTGTTAGAATTTTATAGGGAAACACGTGCGATTCCGTGGCAGGGCAAGCTTTTCGGTGGTGAAACCTGCCATCAGCTGACAATGCAGCAGGTATGGGTGGGCTACAAAAAAGCCCCCTGGTCAAACAGGGAGACTCTGCATCACGGCCAAAAGCTGAAACAAAAACAGAATTACCTGGAAAAACTCAGCAGGTCTGGCAGCATCAGTGGAGAAGAAATCAGTTAACGTTTCGAGTCCTCATGACCCTTCGGCAGAACTGAGTATAGTTAGGAGAGAGGTGAAATATAAGCTGGTCTAAGGTGGGGGGGGCGGGGGGAGAGAGAAGTTGAGGGTGGGGTGATTGTAGGGACAAGCAAGTAGTGATAGGAGCAGATAATCAAAAGGTGTCACAGACAAAAGGATCAAAGAGGTGTTGAAGGTGGTGATATTATCTAAGAAAAGTGCTAATTAAGAATGGAAGGCATGGAAGGCACCTCTCTCCTAACTATACTTAGTTCTGCCGAAGGGTCATGAGGACTCGAAACGTTAACTGATTTCTTCTCCACCGATGCTGCCAGATCTGCTGAGTTTTTCCAGGTAATTCTGTTTTTGTTTTGGATTTCCAGCATCCGCAGTAGCTTTTAGCTTTTTGTTTTTACGGCCAAAAGCTGTCTTGCCCAACTCCGTTGCCATTAACATCAGGCTTATTGAGGACACAAAAGTGGCACAGATGTTTTTCAAATTTAAATTTCACTTGTAAATATTTCACAGTACATTGGTGTCACCTTATTCATGTTAGCATCATCGTTATTTGTTGGGACTAGCTTAGTCAGAGAGCTAAATGCACTGGTATGCCTCATGGTTGGCAAGCACTGATGGCTACAGGGGTGTTGGGGATATTTTATTGTGGAAGAAAGTGTTGTGTTTTTTAGTTCACTCGTTATTGAATGTTCATTTTAGTGTCCAGTGTTGTGCTCACCACTCTGTGGGACGTGGCTGAGATTGCAGACTCAGCTGACCCTCCCTTCTACGCATTCTAAAGGACACTGTCTGAGATCACTCTCAGTGAGAATAATTGAAATGTTGTAGGTGAACTATAAGGACTTTGCCAAACAACGCCCTGAGATGGACTCATATTTGGACAGTACTGACCACTGTCCTTTCGGGCCCCTCACCTTTCTTACCTTGACTGACTGTCCCCACCACCCTTCCCCTGCCACCACACCCCAGGTAGAGCTCTCCAATTAATCTCACACCCTTGCTCTTTCCCCATAGCTCTGTAACTCTTATTTTCCCTTCAAGTATTCATCCAATTCTCTTTTGAATGTTACCGTTGGATATGCTTCCATCACTCATTCAGGCCATGAATTCCAGATCACATCTCCTCTGGTTCTTTGGCTGATAACCATAAATCTGTGTCCTCTGGTTACTGACCCTTGTGCCACTGGAGACAATTTCAGTCCTCCATGCCCTGACCCCGCCCTCCGTCCTCCCTTGAATCCCTCTCCCATTCCTGCATCCGCCCGAACTCCAACCTTTCAACCCCCAGCCCCCCACACCCCCTCACCACTGGCTCATCCTTGCCAGTCCCAAGCCTCCATGCAAGCTGCCCATTCTCCTGCTCCCCTCCCTTGTCCTGTAGAGTTACATGAGGAAATCTGCTGTGCCTACACACAACTGCACAAAGCCAACTAGTGCGCGCCATCTTTAAACAAACCTGTACTAGTAAACACAAGGTACACAAGATTCCCATGCGCCGCTGACTTTATTCTGAAAGGCAGGAGGTGGTGGCACAGTGGTATTGTCACTGGGCTAGTAATCCACAGACCCAAGGTAGTGCTTTGGTGACCTGGGTTTGATTCCCACCATGACAGATAGTGAAATTTGAATTAAGAGTCTGATAATGACCATGAAATCATTGCCGATTGTTGTAAAAACCCATCTAGTTCCCTAATGCTCTTTAGGGAAGGAAATCTGCTGGTCTGGCCTACATTTGACTCCAGACCCACAGCAATGTGGTTGGCTCCTAAATGCAATTAGGGATGGGCAATAAATAGGAGGTGGACATCCACATCCCATGAATTAAAAAAGGACTTTAATGAAAACAATTTCATGCAAATGTATTACAAGTATGAAACAGCCAGCACCACTGACTTTATCTCTACATCTCAACCCGCTATCAGGAAACCAAAATTTCATTACACACTTGAGGTAGGAGTCCTGCACATCTTTTAGGAATTTCACTTCCCCTAACTCAATGAGTGAGTAATTAAAGTCTCCCAAGACCTATAATCTTGCTACTCCTACCATGTCCTTGATCTGTCTACAGAGTGTTCCTCTTCCATTACTCTCCCATAATTGAGGGTCTGTGGGCACCACTCCACTAAAGTAACAACCCTTTTTTTAAAAAAGCTTTCATCTCTAACCATGTTGACTCCGCCTGAATCTATTTTTTTTTGTGGACAGCATTCCCCTCTCTCTCTTTCTCACTCTCACTCTCTCTATTTCTCTGGTATGCATCCCCTCCCTCACCAACACAGAAGAAGTTTACCAGAACGGTAGCAGAGATGAGGGACTTCAGTTAGGTGGAAAGACAGGATGGTTCTCCTTAGAACAGAGAACATTTAGAGATGATGTTCAAAAGCACAGATGATTTTGATAAGAGTAAACGAAGAGAAACTCATCTCCAGTGGCACAAGGGTCAGTAACCAGAGGTGTAGGATTAATTGGAGAGCTCTACGTGGGGTGTGGGATTAATTGGAGAGCTCTACGTGGGGTGTGGGATTAATTGAAAAGCTCTACCTGGGGTGTGGGATTAATTGGAGAGCCCTACGTGGGGTGTGGGATTAATTGAAAAGCTCTACCTGGGGTGTGGGATTAATTGGAGAGCCCTACGTGGGGTGTGGGATTAATTGAAAAGCTCTACCTGGGGTGTGGGATTAATTGGAGAGCTCTACCAAAGAGTTGACACTGGCACAGTGGGTCAGATGGACTCCTTCTTTATTTATTCTTTCATGGGATGTGGGCATCAGGGGCAAGGCCAGCATTCGTTGCCTATCCCTAATTACCCCTGAACCCAAGTGGCTTGCCACACCATTCCAGAGGGCATTTAAGAGTCAACCACATTACTGTAGGTCTGGAGTCACATGTAGGCCAGGTCAGGTAGGGACAGCAGATTTTCTTCCCTAAAGGGAATCAGGTAGGTCTTCACAACAACCCAAAAATGTTCCTTGGTCACCATGACTGAGGCTAGCTTTTTAATTCCAGGTTATTAATTGAATTTAAATTCCACCAGCTGCTGTTGTGGGAGTTGAACCCATGTCCCCAGAGCATTAGCCTGAGCCTCTGGTTTATGAGTCCAGTGACATTACCACTATATCCCCATCTCCCCTATGTTCTGTATTATTCCAAGATTCTACAATATGGTGCCTTTAACATAGTATAATATCCCAAGGTTTAAAGTGCACGGACTTGCCTGCTCCTTTGGTACAGACAGATGATTTCTTCAGGATGTGTGGCAGAAAGTGGTGGTCACAAAGTAAATGATTATGTGTTTTTCAATAGGACCATGTGGTTATTACAAACTACTTTTCTCTTCCCAGTCTTCTCCACTCCTTACCTCTTGCTGACCTGCAATGAGTATCGTCATTAGGGAGAGCTCTCGTTTGCAGGCCCAAGGACAGAATCATCCCTGAATTGCACTAAGTGCGGCAGCGTGCATGAAAAACCACGCTTTTCCTGCCGGCTGCAATGGCGGGTTTTTGCACCATATCGTCCGCTTCCCAGTGCGTCCCGTCTCATGAATAATGCATTCACGGTAAACACGTCCTCTGTCACCGCAGAGGGAGCAGCTGGCCCACAGGAGGACAGCCAAAGCAAGCTGGGGCCCCTCAACGTCTCAGCTCTCCAGAGGACGCACGCCAAAGTCATCAGAGGCAACAGGGCCAACCATTGCACAGGCTATCTCCACCCCTGCTGCGGATGTCAGGGCAGCACCTAGAAGAAGTGGTAGACCTAGAAAAGTTAAGAAATTCTGATCACAAGTGGGTGCACGGTGAACACATGTTGCCGCTTTATAATCTGAAAATATATCCACTTTCACTGGATAATGTGTAATGTTGCCTTTCAGCTTCATTTACAGGCTTTGTGAGGGCTCCCCCTGCCTCCCCTCCTAATAGCAGTTCAGTTGCACACAGCTGGACCAGGAGTGAATCTGGAGGGAGAAATGTGTGTGTGTGTGTGGCAGAGTCTTTCAGTGCCTCATGTAAGCACTCTCCCACACATGCGGAGCCTTCATCCATCACACTCATCTCACTCTCCTGAGCATTTTCAATGCTGCCTGCTGGGGTTCTCCTTCAGTTGTCTATCTGAGCTGATCTGCATCTCTGCCCACCCACTGATCGCACTCCCATGCAGCACCTGTGCCTGTCCAACACGAGGCTCCACTCACTTTCGGTTTGCACAGTCGTGCAGTTTTTGATTAGGTCCCCCTTCTTTTCCACTCCCCCAGTCACCCATGTCCTTTCCGCCATCACAGTCGACCCGCCTGGCATCACCTTTGACCTCCCCACCATTACCCTACAGCCCGAGCCCTTCTCCTTCAGGTAGATCCAGGTGAAAGTGCATGCTCCCTATCTTCCTGAAAATCCCACCCATCCACATTGACCTCCCCGACCTCCTCCTTCCCACCCCCAGAGCCCGTGTTTGCCTCCGTGTCCCCACCGACCACCCTCGCCGCCCCTTCTACCACTACCGACGCACCCTCACCCACCCACCCTACCGGCTCCCTCTGCCCCCTCTCATCCTCTCCATTCCCTCCTACCACATCCACTTTGAATTCACTCCCCAGGGGGCTCACATTGACTCCACAGGCCCCTCCCTTGCACATTCACCTGGATATTCTACACCCCCCTTACACCTTCCTCCCCCTTTACACCTTCCCCCCCACTACAGCCTCACCCCCCAACACCTTCACCCTCCCCTCCCAACTTCACTCCCCCGACACCTTCACCCTCTGCTAACCTCACCACCCCCCCCATTACACCTTCCTCTCCCACTCATACCTAGACCACCCTCTCCACACGCCACACCACCCCCACCACCGGCCACCCCCGCGTTTTTCACCGCTCATCCATACCTGCCCATGGTGAGCTCCCTGAAAGGTGGTGCGAGCCCACGGCGAAGTCCCTGAAGTTCCGGAGCATCGGCAAAGCCAAAGCTGCTGTGTGGAGACCTCCCACCTTCCGGGGAGTTGCTTTAGGCCGGAGCCATGTGCATGAGGATCCACCCACTATGCGATGCGCGTGTTCCTCCAGGGCCCGATGGCTGGAGGCCTCCCCAGCATCATTTCCTTGGACGTCTGCGATCTGAGCGAGGCCCTGAGGGATGCAAATCAGCCGGCCTCCAGCTGGGGATTCGCGGTCCGCCATGGCGTACAACTATCGGATAATCCCACCGTGATTTCACACCGGCGTGGAACTCCCACCGAATTCTCCACGCCCCCCACCCACCCCCCGCTGCCCACCATGCCGCCGGCCGCAAACAGGAGTGGAAGATTCCACCTTGAACTTTGAGAGCTGAAATATGTGACCAACCTCAGCCCTGTTCCCAACACCTCTGTATAGGCCCGACTTGCACTCACTGTGCAGCCAATATTCACTGGCTGTACATGGAGGCAGGTTCCCGCCACATTTCTCTTGAAGTTACGGCAGAGTGAAAGGATTCTGTGAAAATAGAAAGATTTTTCACGACCACCGGACATCTCAAAGCACCTTACGGCTAATTATTACTGTTTGAAGTGTAGTCACTGTTGTAATGTAGGAAATGCAGCAGACAATTTGCACTCCCACAAACAGCACCATGAGAATGACCAGAGAATCTGTTTTTGGGTTGTTGATTGAGGGATAAATATTGACCAGGCTACCAGATGTAACTCTGCTGTGCCTCTTCGCAATGGTTTTTTTTTTCATTTGTCCATCCCTAATTGCCCTTGGTCATAGGGCTTTTAAGAGTCAACCACATTGTTGGTGGGTCTGGATTCCACATGTAGGCCAGACCAGGTTAGGACAGCAGATTTCCTTCCCTAAAGAGCATCAATGAACCAGATGGGTTTTTTACAACAATTGGCAATAGTTTCATGGTCATTATCAGACTTCTAATTCCAGACTTTTATCGGATTAAAATTTCACCACCCCTACCTATGGTGGGAATTGAACCCAGGTCCCCAGAGCATTACCCTGGGTCTCCGGAACATGATTCCAGTGATAGCACCACCATACCACCACCTCCCCTTCCTGATCTTATTTTAACTCACTAGACTGCTGGTCATTCAACTTCCCCCTCCTGGCCCCCGTGTTAGCTGATATTGTAAATGGGTCTCTCTCTTCAGGTGCTGTCCCTCTCTCGAAATCTACATCATCACTCTGCTCAAAAAACCAAACCTTGACCCCTCCATCCTTGCAAACTACCATCCTATCTCTAACCTCCCTTTCCTCTCCAAAGTCCTTGAACCTGTTGTCGCCCCCCCAAATTTCTTCCCATCTTTCCCAGCACTCCATGCTTGAATCCCTCCAATCAGGTTTCTGCCCCTACCACAGCTCTTATCAAAGTCACAAATAACTTCCTATCTGACCGTGGCAAAGGTAAACTTTCCCCCCTCATCCTTCTCGATCTGTCTGCAGCCATTATCACGGTTGACCGCACTATTCTCCTCCAATACCTCTCCATTGTCATCCAACTGGATGGGGCTGCTCGCACATGGTCCATTCTTATCTATCTCATCATAGCCACAGACTTCTCGCTCCTGCACCGTTCCCTCTGGTGTCTCCGTGGCTGCCTATTTCTCATCTACACGCTGCCTCTTGGTGACATGATTCAAAAGCACAGCGTTAGTTTTCGTATGACGCTGACGACACCCAGCTCTACCTCACCAGAACCTCCCTCGATCCCTCCGTTGTTGCCAAATTATCAGGCTGCTCAGACTTGGCACGTCATAACATTCAAGGCTATGGGCCAAGTGCTGGTAAATGGGATTAGGTAGGTAGGTCAGGTGTTTCTCACAGTGTTGGTGCAGACTCGATGGGCCGAAGGGCCTCTTCTGCACTGTGATTCTGTGATTGTGTGTGTGATTCTGAACAGAGCCAAACAGAGCCAAATTATCTGACGTCCAGTACTGGATGAACAGAAATTTCCTTCAATTAAATATTGGGTAGACTGAAGCCATTGTTTTCAGTCTCTGCACCAAACTCCGTTCTCTAACTACCGACTCCATGTCTCTCCCTGGCAACAGGAAATTAAACTAGTCTGTTCGCAACCTTGGATCAACCATTTGATCCCGAGATGAGCTACTGACCTCATATTCATGTCATCACTGAGACTGCTTGTTTTCACCTCCATAACAACACTCAACTTCGCCTCTCTCATCTCATCTGCTTCCACATTCTAGTCACGTAATCCGTGCCTTCATTATCTCTAGACTTAACAATTCCAACACACTCCTGGCTGGTCTCCCACACTCTCTCCTCTGTAAACTTGAATTTATCCAAAACTCTGCTGCCCAATTCTTAACTCGCACCAGGTGCCGTCAATCTAACAGCCCTGTGCTCAATGACCCACATTGGGTCCCGCTCAAGCAATGTCTTGGTTTTAAAATTCTCGTCCTTGTTTTCATGTCCCTCCATGGCCTTGTCCCTCCCTATCTCTGTCATCTCCTCCAGTCCCACCACCCTCCGAGATATCTGCGCTCCTCTAATTCTGGTCTCTTGCGCATTCACAATCATAATTGTTCCACCATTGAAGGCCAAGTTCTGTAATATCCCCCTTGTACCTCTCTGCCTCGCTGCCTCATTTGCCTCCTTTGAGCCACTTCTTAAAACTACCCCTTCTGCCAAGCTTTTGCCCACCTGACCCAATATCTCCTTATGTGGCTCAGTGTCATGCTTTGTTTTATAATATTCTTCTGAAGCACCTTTGAACATGTCATTAAGTTAAAGGCGCTTTATAAATACAAGTTGTTGTAACTATTATCTATAACTGTATGTCTAGAATGTTACTGGCCTAGATTAAGCTACTGCGTGCAGAAACACGTTAAAACATCACACTTATCTTTACTGTTTATTTTATGTTAATTCCAAGACTGGAGTGCAGCTCTGAACTCATTGTGTTTCATATAAAGCAAATTACATTCTGTGAATCAAATGGTTGCAAAATAGCCAACTTTGTTAAAGGGGCACATTTTCGCGATAAAGTTTTTGACAAATTTTATACAAATAAGACACATAAAGCAAGGCCACAGGAACAGAAAGAGGACACATTTAGCCTCTCAAGCCTGTTCCACTGTTCAGTGAGATTATGGCTGATCTGCAGCCTAATTTCATAAACCAACATTTGCCCCGAATCCCTTAACAGTTTAGATGTCATTATTGCATCTAGCATGTGATACCATGGAAACAGTGCACTTCTCCCTGTCCCAATACCAAATCCTCTTCTTGAGTTCTCTGCTCAAAGGCAGGTCTAACCCACAACGCCATGATCTCCACCAGGAGAGGGCAAATAGGC
The DNA here is from genome assembly GCF_964194155.1 of Cetorhinus maximus. Taxonomy (NCBI): domain Eukaryota; kingdom Metazoa; phylum Chordata; class Chondrichthyes; order Lamniformes; family Cetorhinidae; genus Cetorhinus; species Cetorhinus maximus. The sequence goes on along the minus strand of NW_027597704.1, from coordinate 30,274 downwards.
AGGTCCCAAAACCACCCCAGCCGGAACGGGGATCAAACTCCATGCTGTCAGCAGCAATCTGATCCAGATCAACCAACTGCAACCCCCCACCCAAGCTGTCTGAGTTGCTGTGGCAACATACACTTTTACATGCATGTGGTCGTCTGGAGCTATGGATAGTGATGGTAGAGGCTCCAATTTCTCTCCATCACATGGCTAACCAGGAGTCTCTCCTGCTCTTACTGCCTGCCATCGGTGTGTGTTGGAAGGATTTACAAGTTGATGCTCAACCTGTTTGGCCGCGTTATGAACACACCTTCCTTGGCCGTCAAGTCCTGGAGTGGGACTGGAACAGGGAGCTTCTGGCTCAAGCGAGGCTACCTACTGCACTACAAGGCTTCCCACCAACACACAATACATTTTGCTCAGCACCCTTTTGTGAGGATCCTGCCTATCTAAAAACGCAATCTAGGACTTTCTTTGTGAGATGAATGATACATAACCCACTCCTTTTTAATCCACACCAGGGGAATTTTGCGTGCAGTTTTGTGCACTCGTTGAAAAGTAACTTTCGTTCTGCACAGAGATTGGAGCACCTTAAAGTGAGGTCCTTTTGTTTACCACTTAAACAGTAGAGGCTACTCTTGATTTAAAAAAAAAACCTTAACCAGCAAAAATGAATTGTTGCCTCTCTCTCACAACCATGACACACTCAGGTTTGACTGCTACACTTTGCAGCACTTTATCCAACCCTTCCCAGTCTGGATTCATATCTGTTAATGCTTGTGGCTCCACACCCCTTTCCTGCCCTTCAGTCTCCAAGGCAGACGTTGCCCTGTGTTTGTGAGAGGAGATGACTTACAGCCACTGCTGGCTGCTGCTCGTTTTATTTTTATATATTTCAAAGTTCAAATCCTTCATTATTTTTACATCTCTTTTTCACTCCCTACATTTCCCCCCAACAAGTTCCCTTGCACATGTAAGAAACCCGAATTGCTCCTCTCGATAGTTGCCAGTTAAACAGGTGTTCATCTCATGTGACAAGTGTGGGAGGAGGGGAGCGACTTCTCACAACTTTACATTTCCAGGGAGAGGACTTGTGGGGCGGGGGGGCGGGGGGAGGAAAATAAAGTGCAGTGTTTGTGGGGAGGTGGGTGGGGTGGGGTGGTGGGGGGGGTGGGGGTGAGGGGAAGAAACTATTAAGGCAGTGGAGGGGCGACTGGAGTCTGGCACAGGTTCAGTAAATGTAGTGCTGAAGCAGAGTTGCTGTCGGGCTTGCACAGTGTTTGTTTTAGTGCGAGGTTCTCTGTGGGCTGTGTATGTGGCAGGGAATGCAGAAGTAGGTCAAGGGAAAGAGAGCTCTTGTGATGCAGGCTGCCAGCAGTGTTGGTGATCAGTCTCCTCCTCGGTTACTATGGGATTCATTGCTGCCGATCTCTTTTCTCTCACCCTGACCGTTTTGAGGAGGGTATCAGTAACGTTAGCAACAAGCTTCGCTTTGATGCATTACTTGAGCCGAACTCACAGGTGGTTCCACTGTTTTTCCAGTTTGTCCAGGCGACAGCTTTGCTTGTCTTTGTGCCTCACACGAGAGACTTATGCCTCTATTATGTTATGGTTTCAATGCATGACCCTTGAGTATGACTACTTATTTGAAAAGCTTTAAGTGAAACAACTTTACTGCCATGTGGAACATAAAAATTGATAATTAACTTAACCTTATGAATCCCAGCACCTCTTATTAATAAATACACACACAAGAGCTCTCAATTCCTAAATGAACACAGTGAAGCTAACAGAACGTTACCAGTGCCTCAGTTCACAGAGTGACAAAAATTAAATTACAAATTGATCAGCTGCTTTACATAATCAGAATCATATTGATGGTCGATGTATCATACAGGATGCTGAATCAATTATGGGCAATATCACGGATTAGAAAAATTCTGTCTCTGGCATTTGATAATCATTATTAATGTTTTATAAAAACTTGCTGCTTGCAGCTTGCAGGCTCAAGTAGGAAGTTTGGGATTGCATGATAGGCTATAGGGTGGTGAGGGACAGACATATACTGTTACACCACAAGAAGATTATCGATCAGCTCTGGAGTGGCGTGTTGGGAGATCAGTTCTTTAGTGTGAATCATCTTGGGATGTTTTGCTGTGCTAAAGGTGTCATGTAAATATAAACTGCTGTAATGACAGTATCTGAATTCCAAGTTAATTAAATTATGGCATTTCATTGGGGAAGGTGGTGGCGTAGTGTTATTGTCACTGGGCTAGTAATCCAGGGACCCAGAGTAACGCTTTGGGGATCCAGGTTCAATATTCAATAAAAATCCGGAACTAAAAGTCTAATGATGACCATGAAACCCTTGTCGATCGTCATAAAAACCCATCTAGTTCACTAATGTCCTTTAGGGAAGGAAATCTGCTGCCCTTACCTAGTCTGGCCTACATGTGACTCCAGAACCATAGCAATGTGGCTGACTCTTAAATGCCTGGAACCAACACCACATGGACTGCAGCGGTTCAAGTAGGCAGCTCACCGCCACCTTCTCAAGGGAAATTAGGGATGGGCAATAAACGTTGGCCTAGCCAGTGGCGCACACATCCAATAAATGAAAAGAAATTAATTCTATCAAAGCAATGAAGATACCTGCCATGCTATGGGTCCGCAGACTTTGGCAGCACTCTACAGCGAGTTCAAATGGCTATTATTCGTGGATGAGGCTCAACAGTGAATGGTCACGCATTGGCCCAAAGTTCTTTGAATGATAACGCACGGATACTTCTCGCAACAAGCACTGGTCAGAGATCAAGACCTAGTCAATTGATTTATTTTTCTCCCAAATCCTGATGCATCAAGGCAGATATCAGCAAACTTGACACTGCGAATAGTGAGCCACTGGCGAATTAGGAAGCCATGGGTTTGAGCCTAAACAGTCAGTGCTTTCAACCATGAAGGGAAGAGGTCCCTGCCAATCTGTAATTAACTCACTTGAAGGGTTTTCATGATTTTATGATCTGCAAGGGCAAAGCTTAAACCATTTAGAAGCATCATCCAAACCCCAAGCTTGTGTTGCAGCCCTAAATATGCTCCCAGTTATTTTTAATTCTTTACAACATATATATATCCTTCCATATACTCAACACTAATCTTCATTTTGAGATATTATTATTGAAATTCATAGTCTCTGTTAACACTTTCCTTTAATAGTGACAAGCTTTTTTCTTTCCACTGCTAAGAAATTCTCTGGCTCAAAGGGGTAAGCACTAGTCTCAGTACTTCACCCAAATGGTCATTCTTTGGAAATGATCCTAGATAATGAATGTCTATTTTTAACCAACCAGAACTTGAATTTATATAGTGTTTTTAGGGTAGAAAACCATCCCAAGGCTTTTTGCAGAGATATAATCAGGACAAACTCAACACTGAGCCGAAGAAAGAAGTGTTGGGAGGGGGCGACTGAGAACCTGGTCAGAGGTGGTATCAAGGAGGGCCTTAAAGAAAGACTTGCATTTCCATAGCACCTTTCACAATCTCAGTCAGGACATCCCAAAGAGATTTAAAGCCAAGGAAGCACTTCTGAAGTGTTGAAATGTAGGAGATGCGGCAGCCAATTTGCACACAGCAAACTCCCACAAACAGCAATGCGATAATGACCAGGTAATCTGTTTTTGTAATGTTGGCTGAGGTTTAAATATTGGGCAGGAGTGCCCTGCTCTTCTTCAAAATAGTGCCATGGGGTCTTTTACATCCACCTCAAAGGGAAGGCAGGGCTTCTGTTTAACGTTTCTTTGAAAAGACAATAGCTCCAACAGTGCAGCTCTCCCTCCGTACTCCAGGGACTGTCAGTTTTTTGAGTTCAATTCCTGCAGTGGGACTATGAACCCATAACCTTCGAACTCAAGAGACAAGAATGCTACTGACAGAGCTATTAGCTGACACAGGCTCACATAGGTAAACGCTTGTGAAGCCATACCGCAGCCATTTCATTTAAAGACGGTAAAGTATTACAGAGTTTATCGACAAGGGTTACTCATTACAGCAATGGCTCATGACCTGACCATTGAATTGCAGAGCAATGGAACAAGTGAGTTACAATCAGGTCCATTGTTTCAACAGGATGAAAATAGAGAAAACTCCTGGCATCACGAAGGCTCAATATCGATTCTTATTTTATTCTTTCGTGGGATCTGGGTGTCGCTGGCTAGTCCAGCATTTATTGCCCATGCCTAAATGCCTGTAAGAAGGTGGTGGTGAGCTGCCTTCTTGAACCGCTGCAGTCCATGTGGTGTAGGTACACCCACAGTGCTGTTAGGAAGGCAGTTCCAGGATTTTGACCCAGCGACAGTGAAGGAACGGCGATAGGTGAGTGACTTGGAGGGGAACTTCCAGGAGGTAGTGTTCCCATGTATCTGCTGCCCTCGTCCTTCTAGATAGCAGCATTCATAGATTTGGAAGGTGCTGTATAAAGAGCCTTGGTGAGTTCCTGCAGTGTATCTTGTAGATGGTACACACCGTTGCCACTGTGCATCGATGGTGGAGGGAGCGAATGTTTGCGGTAGGGGTGCCAATCAAGTGGCTGCTTTGTCCTGGATGGTGTCAAGCTTTTTGAGTGTTGTTGGAGCTGCACTCACCCAGGCAAGTGGAGAGTATTCCATCACACTCCTGACTTGTGCCTTGGAGATGGTGCACAGGCTTTGGGGAGTCAGGAGGTGAGTTACTCATCACAGAATTCTCAGCCTCTGACCTGCTCTTGTAACTACAGTATTTATATGGCTAGTCCAGTTCAGTTTCTGGTCAGTGGGGGATTTTGCAATGGTAATGCCATTGAATGTCAAGGGGAAGTGGTTGGATCCTCTCTTGTTGGAGTTGGTCATTGCCTTGCATGAATGTTACTTGTCACTTATCAGCTCAAGCCTGAACATTGTCCAGGTCTTGCTGCATGTGGACACGGACTGCTTCAGTATCTGAGGAGTCACGAATGATCTATGCCAATTAGACGGAGACTCCAGTATAGTCCTGTGAGGGGCTACTATTGAACCACTGTGGATTTTTGCAATCTTAACAATTACAAAAGGTATTTTTGTCTCACAGGGGCAAAACAAGGCTGATGCTACAAGGCTTGGGAGCTTGAAGCTTCCCACCAAGATAAAGACCTGCAATTTATCAAGGGACTCATGCTAGCTCAAGCAAATACAGAAAAATCGGAGGGACAGTTTCCATTAACATGCTCTTCTGTCTCCATTATATCAATCCAAAAATGGCCACCAAGCAGCACTTCAAATATCCTAGCAGCTGGAGCAATCTGCGACACTAGTGACAGTGTTACATTTGGGGCATGGTAATCCAGTGCTGGGCAGGAAAATCAAGTGTTGCACATTTCACACTTATTTTAATAGTGAGCGAAGATTATCGGAGGAACTAGGAATAAGTGGGAGGAAAGGGACAAATTGAAAGGATTTGGCACCTCCTTTTCTGCTGGAATTGCACCAAATAATGGCTCAAAAACAGACGAAAATCTAACCCTTAGGCGTGGCTGGATATATCCATTCTGCAGGGAGTGGCATTATCAGCACGAGTACATCCATTAAGCTGGTGTATGACAGTTACTGATGAACATCAAAAAACTGTCGGAGCAAATGTCTGACTTCGTTGAGTTTTGTGTAGCATTTAACAGTTTAACTTTATTCCAGCAACCAGAGCACTTAGAGTGTTAAATGCATTAACTGACACTTGGTGAAAGTGCTTAACATGTTTCTTGTTTTCCACTGACTTCTTTGTTTTCAGAAGCTCAGTAAAGCTCTGCTACAGCCTGGTTAATTCTGACAGAAGATCTGACTTTCAGGTGCTGAATGCTCTCTGGGGTACCATAGCGCAGTGGTTATTTCACTGGACTAATAATCCAGCAGCCTGCAGTAATGATTTAGTGACGAGTTCAAATCCCACCAAGGCAGCTGGGGAATTTAAGTCCAATTATTTAAATAATACTGGAATAAGATGCTAGCATGAGTAATTAGTGACCATCGAAACTACCAGATTGTCTTAAAAATCCATCTGGTTCATGAATGTTCTTTAAGGAAGACAACCTGCCATCCTTGCCCAGTTTGGCCTATGTGTGATTCCAGACCCAAAGCAATGTGATTGACTCTGAAATGACCCACTCCTTATGTTCAAGAAGGCAGCTCATCACCATCTTCTCAAGGGCGATTTGGAATGGGCTACAAATCCTAACCCTACCAATGACACCCGCGTCCCAAGAATGATTTTTTAAAAATGTCTATTTCCAATAATCTTTATGGTTTTGTTTCAGATTGTGATCTTTGGAATGGCTTTCTACAGTAAAGGCTCTAATATAAATGTATGTGTCTTTTCCCTTTATCTAAACACTGTCCTGGAGGATGATGATGAAGAATGATGTCATGGCCCAATGCCTGTGACTTCCAGGAGGATAATGTATCCATAATTGCTCCAACATCTCCTGTGAGAGCACTCACTCTTACAATCCTTTGGCACCTTAGGCAAGTGACCGACTGTTCGTCCTCTCTGGAGTTAAACAGTGAGTGTTGTTAAATCGTTGCTATCCTTGTACATCACAAGAAGCCTGTATCCCAATCAGGTCAAGATACTATACTCTAATGGAGGCTCTGGAATCCTTAATGGTTACTGTGCTAAGAGGCATTCCAACTATTCCACCTCAGGGCCATGATTCTGCTGGCGTCTTAAGGTGACTAGTTACTCTGAAGTAAGATTGGTTATCAAATCAGTGCAATTGTGTTAGAGATGTTTCAATAGCTTTCCCTTTGGTTTGGCTTGCGTGAGGTGAGATGCATTTAGCCGGAGACCCATCTATGTAGTTATTGGGTGTGTGAATTTTCATTTCTTCTGGATAGGGTATGATGTTACTGCTTCCCTTCAGCACCAGTTAACAAGAGGCATTTGAAATAGATGATCCAATGCCACTTCTGGTTCCTCGCTGAGAATTTTATAACTCAAGCATTTCTTCAGTGCCAGCCAATTTTCGGGGATTAAGCTTTTAATGTTTTTTTTTCCCCTCTAATTTCTCCCCACTCCTCCCTCCACCCACCACATCCCCACCCACAACCTTTCTAGTCTGGACAGTGTAGTGTTGAATCCTTTGGTGTTTGATTATGTGTGGCTGTTAACTCTTCGCTGTGTATGATTAGTCACGCCTGGGTGTGCTCATTTAGATAAAGACATTAAACTGAAGCAAGCTACTGTAAACATCAGTGAGCAGACCTTTTAAAGCATTGAATCAAACTCTTGTTACACACAGTATTATCATCCCTGCGTGTCTCCGAGGCATAAGACACAACTGGCAATGAGGATGATGGGGGAAAGTTTAAATTTACTGGCTCCTACACCTTTTCTCTCTTTGGTGGGAGATCCACCCACCCTGTGGGATGGATGGATTTTGAGGTTCGAGACCTAGATGCTCACTGCAGAGATGGACAGCCTGGATGTTGCAGCGATCTGGAAGCAGTCGATACTAGTACATTGTCTGAGAGCAGGAAACAGCAAGCGTTCAAGCGGCTCAACTCAACAGATAGCTCTCACGCCTGAGGGAGCAGACAGATTTGTCACAGGTATCCACCAGTGCAGCTCTTGAACAAGCTGCTGAATGGTACATCAGTGATCGGCGACATCCCAGTCCAATTTTTGCTTTGAAGTAGAGTCGTATTGGACTGGAAACGTTAACTCTGTTTCTCTGTCCACAGATGCTGCCAGACCTGCTGAGTTTTTCCAGCATTTTCTGTTTTTATCTCAAATTTTGCTTCGCCTTGGCTTCTGCTCCCTTCTACCCCACAGCAACATGACCGAGACTGAGAGGCAATGGAGTATTGGGTCACGTCCATATCTTGCTACTTTCACTCTGCTTTGTAACTCCGTTCTGTGTCACTGGCCTTGACTCCGTTCCTGCATTGAAATGGAACCTACAGCACTTTATCTGGGATTTCAGGCAACTTTTCAGTAAATACACTATTTGATAATTTTGCAGTGGACCTTGAAGCGTGCCATGTTTCTGAAAATAGTTCTCCAGTGATAATGAATGATCAACACAGAGTTCACGAGTTCAAATCTCAGCATAACAAGTTGTAAGATGCAACTCAGTAAACACAGCAAAGTGTGGTCGGCACCAGAGGAAAATGCTAATGAAAGCTGCTGGATCGCCCTTAAAAACCAAACTGCTTCACTCATGTCCTTTTAGGGAAGGGATCTGCCTATATGTGACTGGAGATGCTTATTGTATGGTTGACTGAAAGTGCGCTCTGAGATAGACAGAAAGCGCTGCCTTGCCTGTGCACAAATCTGAGATGGTGGAAGGACGGAGATGAGGAGGAAATTCTTCAGAGGGCGGTGAACCAGAGGGCGGTGAACCGGAGGGCGGTGAACCAGAGGGCGGTGAACCAGAGGGTGGTGAACCGGAGGGCGGTGAACCAGAGGGCGGTGAACCAGAAGGCGGTGAACCAGAAGGCGGTGAACCAGAGGGCGGTGAACTAGAGGGTGGTGAACCGGAGGGTGGTGAACCAGAGGGCGGTGAACCAGAGGGTGGTGAACCAGAAGGCGGTGAATCAGAGCGCGGTAAACCAGAGGGCGGTGAACCAGAAGGTGGTGAACCAGAGCGCGGTGAACCAGAGCGCGGTGAACCAGAGGGCGGTGAACCAGAGGGCGGTGAACCAGAGGGTGGTGAACCAGAAGGCGGTGAACCAGAGGGCGGTGAACCAGAGGGTGGTGAACCAGTAGGCGGTGAATCAGAGCGCAGTGAACCAGAGGGCGGTGAACCAGAGGGCGGTGAACCAGAGGGCGGTGAACCAGAGGGCAGTGAATCTTTTGGAGTTCTCTGCCCCAGAGGGCTGTAGAGGCTCAGTCATTGAGTATGCTCAAGACTGAGATTGATAGATTTCCACATATTAAAAACATCAAGGGATACAGGGATAGTGCAGGAAAATGGTGTTGAAGTAGGGGATCAGCCATGATCCCATTGAATGGTGGAGTGGGCTTGAAAGGTTGAATGGCATCTACTCCTGCTCCTAGTTCTTACGTTCTTAAATCAAGAATTTAAAAAATCACTTCACCTTCTTGAGATGAAGTAATGAATTATGCTTTTGGTAGCATTGTGGTTGTGTTAATGGATTAGTAATCCAGAGGCCTAGATGAATGATCCAGGGACATGAGTTCAAATCCCACAATGGCAGCTGGGGGATTAAAATTAAATTAAGTTAAAAGTTAATTTCAGTGATAGTGGCAATGAACCTACCACGTTGTCATTACAAAAAACATCTGGCTAACTTATATCCTTTAGGAAAGAAAACTGCTCTCTTTATCCAATCTGCCCCATATGTTACTCCATACCCATAGCAATGTGGTTGACTCTGAAATGGTAAGCCATTGAGTTGCATTCACCACCTTCTCAAGGACAGTTTGGGATGGACAATATAGGCTGACCATACCAGGGAAGTCCACTGCCTGTGGAATGAAAAAAAGGAGACATGCTATCGAAGCTTTTCATCCTGTACTCATCAGGACAGAATTGCATGAATACCAAATCTCAAAGGGAACAACGATTTATACTTCATGAGAAGAGAGTGCTGATTGGTTGGTTACCAAGTGATTGGTAGAGGCATTTCCCATGAAGAATGCACCAGGGAACAGTTAACTGCCAAGCTTTTGTTTAAATTCAAACCAGGCAATTCAACCCTGATTGGTCAAGGCATTGCCATGGGTAATGAACTGGGGAATGGCTGTCCCCCAAGCTTTTGTTCAGTTGAAAAAGGTGCAATGCATGGACGTGTTTTTTTTCTGTTTGCAAAGAAAAGGGCCCTGTCTGTGAATATATGCAGCTTCTAGCACATATAGGTGAGCCACACTGTGAGCCTGGCTGATAATCTTAAATTGGTTGTTCATGTAGTTCTTAGCACAATCAGGATTGTTTAGTAAGTGTTGTCCAATTGTAGAATCAGATCTAATGTTGGACACTATACAGGCCGCGGGAAGACCACCCAGAACATTTTGATGGATGCCCCCCACTGGCAGGGGCCTGTACAATTCTGCCCTAAGAGTACATAGACAGGCTGATGCAACATGGGCGGAGATGTGGCAGATGAAATTTAATGCCGAGAAATGTGAAATGATACATTTTGGTAGGAAGAACAAGGAAATGCAACATAAAAGTGTACAATTCAAAAGGCGGTGCAAGAACAGAGAGGCCTGAGAGTAGACATGCGGAAATCGCTGAAGGTGGCAGGGCAGGCTGACAAAGTGGTTAAAAAGGCAGAGTGGTTCCTGGGCTTTATAAATAGGCACATAGAGTGCAAAGCAAGGAAGTTATGATAAAGCAGTATAAAATCCTGGTTAGGCCTCAACAGGAGCATTTTTCCAGCACTTTAGGAATGATATGGAGGCTTTAGGTGGTACGCGAAAAAAGTTTACGCGAATGGTTCCAGGGATGAGGAACTTGAGTGATGTTGATGGATGAGAGGAGCTGTAGTTATTCTTCTTGGAGAAGAGAAATTTGACAGATTTAATGGAGATATTGAAAAATCATGAGGGGGTCTCGACAGAGAAGATGGAGACAAACTGTTCCCATTAGCCAAACAGTTGAGAACGAGAGGACACCAGTTGGAGGTGATTGGCAAAAGAACCAACATCGGCAAAAGGAAAATCTTTTTTACGCGGCGAGTGGTTAGGACCTGGAATGCAGTGCCCGAGAGTGTGGTGGAGGCAGGTTCAATCGTGACTTTCAAAAGGGAGTTGGATCATCAACTGAACAGAGAAAATCTGCAGGGCCACAGGGAAAGTGCAGGGGAGCGGGACTAGCTGAGCTGCTTTTGCAGAGAGCAGGCACATACATGATGAGCTAACTGGCCTACTTCTGTGCTGTAACCATTCTATGAGTTCTCAACTATTTTTCTTCCACTGGTTTACGCTAGTGTGAGAATTATGACGTTTAAATGTTTTAAATTGAAAACGAAAATCGCATAATGAAACTTTCCAGAGGCCACGCCAATCATTTGAAGCTGCTTAGTGATATTGCTTTGTAATTATGACATTATACAAGTGAAAGTGCGATTTTTACATCTGCTGGTGTTTTGTCACACGAGTGTTATAAATAGAACATATAGAGGGGTTCAAATAATGTCATATATTACAAGAGGGGCATGTTTTTCAGTTTGGAGCTGGAGATTGGATTTGTGCCTGCAATCTGCTAATATATGTCAAGTAATTTTTATATTGCATGGGTCTTTGATTTTATTTTGCAGATGACATTCTTGAAGTTCTGTGTGACTCTCAGTTATGAATCATTGCATTATTCTCATTGTTCTATGCAGCTCTTGTATATTCAGCTTTTATGTATTCATTGATAACTTTTAGACAACCTCACTGTTCCGCTTATGACTTGGTTCCAAATTAATTTTGAAATCACCCGACTTTAGTAGCCACACATACGATTGCTAGGCAGCCCAGTGGTTATTGCACGGGATGAGCAACCTAGGGGTTTTGAGTTTCAAGTTGTCACATTGAACTCACTAGATCTGGAACTTGACGGACTGTCACGAGAAAAATAATCAAACCAGTCCACTAATGGGGAACCTGCCACTTGCATCAACGTAGGAAACGCGGCAGCCAATTTGTGCATAGCAAGCTCCCACAATCAGCAATGTGATAATGACCAAATCGTCTTGTTTCTTTGTGATATTGATTGAGGGGTAAATATTGGCCAGACCACCAGGGATAACTCCCTTGCTTTTCTTCAGAATAGTGCCATGGGATCTTTTACATCCACCTTAGAGAAAAACAGGGCCTTTGTTTAACATTCAGTCCGAAAGGTGGCACTTCTGACAGTCCAGCACGCACTCCGTTCTGCACGAGCGTCAGCCTAAATTTCTCGTTCAAGTCATTAGAGTGGCACTTGAACCTTGTGACTCATGCTACCAGCTGAGACATAGCTGATACTAAAGCAACTGCTACAAATCAGACAGACTAATTGACAGTCACGATGCAGTAAATCCTAACACAGCTGACCATGCAATGTTCTACTTATCAGCAAGTTGAGAAAGTTCTCTTTTTCATGTGTGCTCTGCCCAAAGGCAAGTCCTTGGCTCATTGTGTACTGATGCTTCATCCTGAACTGTTTCCTTTGCTGTGTTTTCCACCCCCCCGCCGAATGGATGTTTGCCATTGCCTTCCACTCTCAGAGGCAGCTTGAGGAGACAGGTCCAAAGTTAACCTCAGCCACGTTATGGGCATTATGTCAGATCACGCACCAGCTATCCAGCCAACTGAGTTAACCAGCTCACTTATAGAATAGCCATACTGTAAGTCAAGATTCCAAGCTCCTCCACCACCATCCCTGTCCCATCAGAGTCCCAAGACCTCCATGGCAGTACCGCTGTGCTAAGTGAGGGCCGATTTGGCATCCATGCTCCCTAGATTGGTCCCTGAAATGAGGGGGTTGTCCTATGATGAGAGGGTGAGTAAATTGAGTCTATATTCTCTGGAGTATAGAAGAATGAGAAATGATCTCATCGAAACAGACAAGATTTTGAAGGGGCTTGATAGGGTAGATACTGAGAGGTAATTCCCTTGGTTGGGGCGTCTAAAACACGGTGGCACGCTCTTAGGATAAGGGGGCCAATCATTTTGGGCTGAGATGAGGAGAAATTACTTCACTTCAAGGGTTATGAATCTTTGGAATTCTCTACCCAGAGGGTTGTGGATGCTCCAGCAATGAATACATTTAAGGCTGGGATGGACAGATTTCTGATCTCTCAGGGTACCAAGGGATATGGGGAGCAGCGGCAAAAGCGAAGTTGAGGCAGAAGATCAGCCATGATTATACTGGATGGCGGAGCAGGCTCGAGGGGCCGAATGGATTGCTCCTGCTCCTATTTCTTAGGTTCTCATGTTGGGTCATTGGCAGCAGCACGGTTATGCCACAATCGGTAACCCCATCATCCGACCAGGAGATGAATGGAGAGTGTAGTAGAACACGTCAGGAGCAGCTGCAGGAATTCCTTAAAACACGTAAATCATATATTGTAGCTTGTACATGACATCATCGTAAGGTCCATATACGTATGGCTTTTCCACCACCCAGTCAGGATAGGGCTCCCTAAACCATTCTGATGAAGGGTGTGACCTTTTAAAATTGCATGAATAAAATGATTTCCCATTAATTTCTGGTGCAGAATAAATGTAAATTGAGAGCAGAGTCAGAGATTGCTTATTCACATCATTCAGTAACCTCAATATAATGACCTCAATATAATCTCAAAAATGCCTTTTGATTGCGGTGGTTTGGGGGGGGGGGCAGGGTGTAAACATCTTACTGTTACTGTGTTTTGTTCTTTGAAGCATTGACGTGGAACCATTTTTGAGGCATTTCAACAGCATTTAATTTATCCCGTGCTGCATGATTCTATGAATTCAGTAAACCGGATGGGACGGGAATGGGGGGTGTAAGCTTTGTTTATCTCCTAAGTGGGTGACTGAGCAGTAGCAGAGCAGAAGTCTGTGAACAAACTGCATGCCTGCCATCAGCCAGGAACACACATTGGGGGCTAAACTCGATAGTCCCTGAAAATGGGTGCAGGGAGCATGATGCGCAATTAATCAATCCCATGCCTGTTGACTGCAGCACATGCAGCATGTCAACTGCTCACTCCAATCATTTCAACTATCAACCAGTGCCACCACTATTGATTGGCCGGACGCCTGAGCAGGGGGGCCAGCATCATAACTGGCTGGCACCACTTAAAGCTCACCGGCATTGCTTCAAGTTAACCTGCGCCTGGTGAAGGGGAGGTGTATTGTAGGTGGAAGCGAATCTGACCTGTGGAACGTTGAATAGTGGCATAACGTAGGTGAGACCAGGCTCCAAGGCATTCAGACGCCTTTGTGGGAGGGGGAGAAAGGAGGGGAGATATCTTATATCCACAGGGAGGTAGGAGACCCCCTCCAGATGCACACTCAGAAGGCAGTAGGAGCAGATAGCTGTGGAGGTTAATGCCAGGAGTCAAGCTCCAAGGACCTGGATGGAGTGCCATATGAAGTTCAATGACCTCACACGAGTGAATATAAGAACATAAGAAATAGGAGCAGGAGTAGGCCATTCGGCCCCTCAAGCCTGCCCCACCAGGTACTTATTGTGGTCCAGGTCAGTGAATGCATCTTCGAATGCCATAACCTACAAACTGCACCGCTCGCCTCAGACACTGCTCAATGCACCACATTCCCCAATACTCACCTACCAAAAATCTCCAGCAATCAGAACTCATACATAATATTCGTATGTTTCACCTCACCCACTGCAAGCCTCAAACCCACATTTTACAGCTTGCACACATTGCAATCTATTCAACCGTGACAGCCATATCACCCAAACCGATTGTACGACACTCACCGACACACCTCCCTCTCTCTTACAGCACAACTTGGTTCGCAATGGGAGGCAGAAGGAGCTTACCAGAGGCTTGCCTGCATGTCCTGATCCCCATTTTGGAACTCCAAGGGCCCCCAAAAAACTCATTACCTTTAAAGGCTGGAGAAGAGATGAGGAGCAAACATAGAAACAAAGAAAAAAAATAGAAGAAAGGAAAGTGCTGGAAATATATAGTTAGTTCCCCAGCATCTCTAAGAAGAAGATGACAAGGTGGAGGTACATCACTGAAACTGGAAAAGAGGTGGGCCTATTGATAAAGTTAGATGCCAGTTTTGTAGCTGTACTGGAACAATGCACCCTAGCCAAGCTGTTCCAGTACAGCTACAACACTGGCACCTACCCAGCAATGTGGAAAATTGCCCAGGTATGTCCTGTACACAAAAAACAGGACAAATCCAACCCAGCCAATCACTGCACCACCAGTATACTCTCGATCAACAGTAAAGTGATGGAAGGGGTCATCAACAGTGCTATCAAGCGGCATTTGCTTAGCAATAACCTGCTCACTGACACCCAGTTTGGGTTCTGCCAGGGTCACTCAGCTCCTGACCTCATTACAGCCTTGGTTCAAACATCGACAAAAGAACTGAACTCCCAAGGTGAGGTGAGAATGACTGCCCTTGACATCAAGGCAGCATTTGACCGAATGTGGCATCAAGGAGCCCTAGCAAAACTGGAGTCAATGAGAATCAGGGGGAAAACTCTCCGCTGGTTGGAGTCATGCCCAGCACAAAGGAACAGGATTGTGGTTGTGGGGTGTCAATCAAGTCAGTTCCAGGGCATCACTGCAGCAGTTCCTCAGGGTAGTGTCCTCAGCCCAACCATCTTCAGCTGCTTCATCAATGATTTTCCTTCAATCATAAGGTCAAAAGTGGGGGTGTTCACTGATAATTGCACAATTCACAACTCCTCAGATACTGAAGCAGTCCAGGTCCAAATGCAGCAGGACCTGGACAATATCCAGGTTTGGGCTAACAAGTGGCAAGTAACATTCACACCACACAAGTGTCAGGCAATGACCATCTCCAACAAGAGAGAATCTAACCATTGCCCTATGACATTCAATGGCATTACCATTGCTGATCCCCCACTATCAACATCCTGGTGGTTACCATTGACCAGAAACTGAACTGAATTAGCCATATAAATACTGTACTAAGAGAAGGTCAGAGGCTAAGAATCCTGTGGCGAGTAACTCACCTCCTGACTCCCCAAAGCCTGTCCTCCATCTACAAGGCACAAGTCAGGAGTGCGATGGAATACTCTCCACTTGCCTGGATGAGTGCAGCTCTAACAACACTCAAGAAGGTTGACACCATCCAGGACAAAGCAGCCGCTTAATTGGCACCCTATTCACAAACATTCATTTCCTCCATCACCAACACACAGTGCGAACTATCTACAAGATTCACTGCAGCAACTCACCAAGCCGCCTTAGACAGCACTTTCCAAACCCACGACCACTACCATCTAGAAGGACAAGGGCAGCAGATAGATGGGAACACCACCACCTGGAATTTCCCCTACAAACCACTCGCCATCCTGACTTGGAAATATATCGCCATTCCTTCACTGTCGCTGGGTCAAAATCCTGGAACTCCCTCCCTAACAGCACTGTGGGTGTACCTACACCACATGGACTGCAGCGGCTAAAGAAGGCAGCTCACCACCACCTTCTTAAGGGCAATTAGGGATGGGCACAAATAGTGGCCTAGCCAGCGAAGCCCACATCCCATGAATGAATTTAAAAAAAGATTTAAAATAAACAGAACAAACGGCAAAAAAATGTGTGAATGATGAGCGAAACAAGGAAGCAGCCAGAGATTGCCTCGTTCGTAACCAAAACTACAGGAGCAGTGAGGCCATGGGAGGTGGGGAGATTGAGGTTGTGGCTATGAATCAGAAGGAGGGATGGAGAGCAGCAGGTTCCAAGGAGCGAAGGCAAAGTGAGCTCCACATCTCCCTTTCCTCCTTTATGACCCTCCTCAGAATCTGCCTGTGCCCAAGCTTTTGTTCATCCTTCCTAATCTTCCTGCTTGGGATCAGTATCCATTTTCCCTACCTCGTTATGAGTGCCTATGGACATCGTATAAGTGAGAGCTGTATTGTTGCTGGAACATTATTGGTACGAGTAACAAGAGGATCTGTTGTTGTGATACCCTATTCCAACCCGTCTCAGTGCAAGCTTCACAAACACATTTCTATCTCTGGATTAAAAATTGCCTTTATTAATTTCCCTTGGCTGCCTCCTGCCTATTCTTGGAAACTGTGGGAATTGTGTTGGGTGCATCTGGGAGGAGGGGAGGCAAGTCAACGTTTCATCAAGATACAGATTTTGTCAGGGTTCGTACCCAGGGTGCTAATATGTCTATTCTCTTGTTAACGTGCTGTGTGCCTCTACCATTTACTGTTTTTATTGCAGATTTCCTGAACCGGGGTAGCTGTTAATTGCATAGCATTGGAGGCATTAACAAACCGTGGTATTCGACTTCTAAAACTAATAACATATGCGCAATGCTCAGTCTCTTTGAGACACAGAGGGTTGCTGAAGACATACATTTAATTGATTGCTGATTCTGCCTGTAGCAATCTATTACACTTTTAATTAGATTAAAGCCTAAAAGTGGTGGACAGGGTGGGATACAATTGGTTTATATTCAGAGTCATCAGCCCCAAACTGCAAAGCGACTCCAAGGACTAAACATCGGTAAATTGGCTCAGTTGAGCCAAAGCACCTCATTCTAAACTTGCTGTGGCCTTAGCAGTAATTAGCATTTTGAATAAATGTGCAGAATTGGTTTAATTTACAACCTTATATAGCGCCACCCTCTGTTACTGCCACTGAAACTAGTGGAACAAACCTCATACTGCTACACTTGTTCTCTGCCAACTTAATTATACTTGCAATCTTACTCCCTGGTTACCATCTTATACTGTCAGCTCATTATGTTGCTACCCTTAAGGTGCTCCTGCTCTCATATTGCCTCCCTCCCTTTCTGCCAAACTTATGTACTGCACCTTTGTTAAGCTGCTACCCTCATTACCCAGCTATCTGCCAGCCTCATTGTGGGATCCTAAGGCAGAATTTGACTTTCCCTTGCCAGCGAGGTGGCAGGCAGGCAAAGCCCGTTTAATTCCTTCTCACCGGTCCCCCATTCACCCTAAGCTCTCCGCAATTGTATGGTGGGACAGGCGAGACCTAGGCCCATTCGCCCTTGCGCCAAATGAGGCCCTTAAGTGGCCAATCAATGACCACCAGGGCCATTTTCCCCTCAGCCTCAATTTTCAGGCTGGCGGGAGGAGTTCAGGGGCAGGGGGAAAGTGACCCTGCTCAAGCCTCGGGTGGGAAGGGGGTCAGTGCGCCTCCATGAATGGTCCCTTATCAACATTGGGTGTCTCCCCCAACCCAGTCCCCCACAACACACGTGGTCTTGCCTCCATGGGTGCTCCCTCCCCCGCTGGCCTCTCCACCAATATCCTCAGCCCCCTCTGCCCACAGACCCCCCCCTGCGCTGCACCTTCCCTCCCGCCTGAAGACCCCACACTTACATGGTGTAACAACTCCTGGGACTTGGACTCTGGGGACACTTTGCAAACTCAGTCCTGTCCACTGCAGCGTCTGGCCAGGTTAGCCGGCAGCTCTCTGAACTGAGGCTTCCTCCCAAATGAGAGGCGCAAGTCCCATCTCCAGCCAATTCACCCTCCCCAGGCCGTTAACTGGCTGCGGGGTGGCATGCTGGGGAATGCCACCACCTGAAAAATCCTGGTCATAGAATAGAAAGGCTACAGTACAGAAGGAGGCCATTTGACTCACTGGGCCCATGTTGGCTCTCTGCAAGTGCAATTTAGAAAGTCCCATCCTGGGCTGGAGGGTCTGAGCCATGAGGAAAGATTGGATAGACTGGGGTTGTTTTCCTTGGGGCAGTGAAGGTTGAGAGGGGACCTGATAGAGGTGTATAAGATTATGAGGGGCATAGATAGGGCGGATAGGAAGGCACTTTTTCCATTAGAGGAGGGGTCAACAACCAGGGGGCATAGGTTTAAGGTAAGAGGTAGAAGGCTAAGAGGGGAGTTGAGGAGAAATTTTTTCACCCAGGGGGTGGTGGGAGTCTGGAACTCACTGCCTGAAAGGGTGGTTGAGTCAGAAACTCTCGTAACATTTAAGAAGTATTTAGATATTCACTTGCATTGCCATAGCCTCCAGGGCTATGGGCCAAGCGCTGGGGAAATGGGATTAGTGCAGTCAAATCTTTGTTGACCGGCACGGACACGATAGGCCGAATGGCCTCCTTCTGTGCTATCTATGAGCACCCCCTCCCTTTCCCCGTAACCCTGCAAATTGTTTCTCTTCAGGTATTTATCTAATTCCCTTTTGAAGGCCGTGAGTGAACTGACTCCACCACCCCTATTTTCCAAATCCTAACTCATCGCTGCATAAAAGAGTTTTTCCTCATGTTGCCTTTTGGTTAGATCACATCTGGAGTACGGCGCTACTTTCGATCCCCTCACATGGTGGGCTGGTCATTGCCTTGGAAAAGGTTCAGAGGGGAGCAAAGAGAATAATTCCTAGCTTAGCTGCACAGATCTTCTGCTTAGGCAGTCCCTCAGGAAGGAGGATGGTTTGCTTGCACTCCGGTTCGACGGGTTCTGAGATGGCCGATAAGCCCAGTGCGCGATCCGCAGATTCTGCCGCATGCGGGGCAGGTGGCGCTTGAAGGGTTGGGTAGATGGGTTCTTTGGAGGTTTACGCGCTCTCTCCGACTTCACCTCTGCACGTTACCGATGAAATCTCTCGATGTCTTCCGTGTCTTCCCAAATGAACCTTCTCTGTTTTGTTCAGTCACAAGCCAGAGCCTCCCATGAGTCGGTGGGATGACTGACCTCTTCAGGGATACTTTGAGGACATCCCTTAAAGCGTTTCTGCTGTCTTCCTGGGAGACTCCTGGCATGAGCGAGTTCTGAGTTAGAGCAGTACCTTCGGGAGCCTGGCATGTTAGGCATGTGAACGGTGTGTTCTGCCCAGCAGTGCCAGTTTTGAGTAATTAGTGCCTTGATGCTGGGCATGTTAGCTTAGCAGAGAGAGGCTTAAGAAGCTGCTCTACTTTTATTAGAGACAAGTTGATAAAGATTTATAAAATAACAAAAGGCCGGATGGCGCTGTCACCCTCATGTTCTGCCATTTGACAACACACTCCATGTCTTAAATAGTGTCATAACTCACAATGTTGCTGTGCACAAATGTCAAAAATACATTGGAAGCAGAATCTGACCATCAGTAACTAAACATTTTTTTAAGAATAAATATTAACTTTGAGACTGTTTTCTCTGCACTTTTCCAACGTTCTGTTTAAACAGAAAGGGTGGACTGCATAATCGGGAACTGACCAGAAATTGTTACTGGATGTTCAGGCAACAATTCCTCTGCTTGCCATGTGTTCTCTTTAGAATGTGTTTCTGGTTTTGTAAGCATGAACAAACTAAGCAAGCCTTCAAGAACCTATTTGCACTGTCACAACACACAGTAACTGGAGGAATTCTTATCGTCTGAAAGGAACAGAGTACTGATTCAGCGACAGGAGAAATACAGTCATCCATCCAGATGTTCTTCCATTATCTCGTCATTTCAAGATAATGCTAATTCAGTTCTCTGATTTCGATGGACTCAGTTTACAGCACAGGAGGAGGCCCAGCCTATCTCACCAATGAAATCACTAATCTTTAGCGTTCAAACAAAATTAATCCACAGAATAAAAATCAACTGAAATAAAGAAAATGATATCAGGTTAGTCATTTTCAAAGCCTTTCAGAGCCTCTCTTTTCACATGCCAGGAGGATTGGGCCATAGCTCTATATATTTACCAGCCTTACTATGGACTATGTGGTCTGCGCCAAGTGATGTTCATGTTTCACAAGTATCCTGACCAAGGATTCCGACAATTGAGTAAATCTTTGCACAGTGCCTCCCCCAACTCAGTTGTCCTCCAGACCCTGGTTCCTGTGGTAGGGTCTTGTACGTGAGTCCGGACAGTGGGTGTTGTTTGCAGGCATTCCAATGGGGCGGTGGAGGGGGCATCACAGCTGAGTGTTCATGTGATGGGCTTTAGCAAAAAAAGCTTTGCACACTGTGAGACTTACTGTCCTCCAGTCTGCTGAATGGCTGGTAGGTGTAGATCACAGCCCTTCCTCCTTGTAATAAACAAAAAATATTCAGGAAGCTTAGTGGAACCCAGGAGATAACTATAACAACAACAACATGCATTTATATAGCACCTTTACCATAGTAAAACATCCCAAGGTACTTCACAGGAGCATTATCAAACCTGAGGCAATAGAAGGGCAAGAAAGAGGTGGGTTTTAAGGAGCGAGTTTAGGGACGAGCGAGAGGTGGTGGTGGAGAGGTTTAGAGAGGAAATTCCTGAGGACTTCCAAGGAACGGGGAGCGCCACAGAAGCAGGATGATCTACGTGGACAAGTAAGACTTTGGGACGGTTGCTGCATCGCAAGCTATCTCGCACAGGTCTTTCCACTTAATTCAAGGCACATGCCTGTCTTAAACATAAGGAAAGTGAAGCTCGGGCTGACAGATACTGGGAAGCATTCTCTAGATGCAGGGAAAACAAAACACCTGCTGCTTTTTTAGTGTCTACCATTTCCGCAGGCAAGCAGTACCTGCTGAAGGTCTGCACCTCCAACTGGTGGAATCTCTGCTTAATGGCGTATGGTGCGCCCCCAGGTTGTAAACATGGGGAATGCTGGCAGCACATTCACATGTTACACGAGAAGCTCAGCATGCTGCTTGTGAGCTGTCATTGATATCTGTGCTTCCTTCCCAAGGATTGAAACCTGTGTTTATCAATGTCTCATGGCCAACCAGGTATTACCATCCTTGCTCAGAGTGTCGCTTTGCATTTGGCTTAACTCTTAAGATGACATTGGTGATTTAAAAAAAAAAACCTCTGCGGTAGACTCAGTAATCCAATTCTTGAATCAGGCCACGGGACCAAGGATAACGGCCAACCAGCTTAGCTCAGTTATTGGGGCCCAGGCAGATAGATCGATCTATCATTAGGGGCTGGAGATTCTTCCTGGGTGGAGTTTTACGGCCCCCTTGCAACGGGGTTGGGGGGGGGGGGGGGGGGGACACCATAAAACGTTCATTGACTTTGGCGTGACCGTAAAATCCTGTCGGCATAAAATTTCACCCGCTCCAGATAAACCTGCAAGCCAATACCTCAATAGTACAATCTCCCGTGGCCTAACTTGACAAAAACAGGAGGCTTGCACTAATAAATTGTGTAGCTAATTAAATTCCAGCAGCATCTCTGGACACAACTGGGTCCCCAGAGCTTGGCTTATATCACCTATATTTAAGGCTCTCTGGACATGGATAAGCACTCTCTACAGGAAAAAGACATAACAGGCAAACAGAAACCAGAACGGGTATATTCTTCAGTTACTGGTTTTGAAGATTCTTAAATAGGGTGATGCTCACGTCACATCGCTGGCTGAGCAGAGAGGAAACAAAACTGAGGAGTTCGGTAGCATAGTAGTTATTACAGGACGAGTAATTCACAGGTCACTAATGATCTAGTAAAACATGAGCTCACATTCCACCACAACAGCCGAGGAATTTAAATTCAGTTAATTAAATAAGTTTGCAAATAAAAAGCTAGTCTTAGTAACGGTGATTATGGAGCTACCGGATAGTTGTAAAAACCCATCTGGTTCGCTAATGCCCTTTAGGGAAGGAAATCTGCTGCCTTTACCCAGTCTGGCCTATGTTTGACTCCAGAGCAACTGACTCTTAAGTGCCTTCTGAAATGGCTTAGCAAGTCACTCAGCTGTATTGAAGAAGATAGTTCACCACTGCAAAAGGCAATTGGGGGTGGGCAATAAATGCGGGGCCAAGACCAAGAATCTTGTCCTCATCTGGAATCCATACAAATGCATGTCTCAGCATGGATCCTGGACAGTAATTAGGGAGTGAGAACCCTGTCTGATAGATATCCTCCCATGCCCAGGGCCAGTCCTACCTCTCCTTCAAAGGAAGCCGAGGGACTTAGCAAAGCTCAGAAATTGGATCCAGGTCCTTCTTGGTATGTATGACTTGGTCCAGCACTGCCAGTACATTTAGCAACTGAGACAATTAATGGAGCCATGTTTGGCGGCTTGGACGGCGTGAATATTTTTAACAACTGGTACCGTGGAATCTTCATTAAAAATATAACATGGCAGCTTTTCTCTTGTGGGTTTACAGACCTTCCTCCTGCAATCCCATTGTATCGGGCTCTGCTGAAGAGCCAGCACAAACTCGATGAGCCAAATGCCCCCCCATCCTGAGCTGTACCATTTTATGATTGCAGCAATCCAGTGCCAACTATGAAACTTTTGACTATATACTGGGCAGGTAGTCCAAGTGGCACAATGTGACTAGTGGTGTCCTCTAAGGATCTGTGTTGTAGCCTCACGTATTCACTAATAACTTATATGATGGGATATCGAGAGCCACGTATCCAACTATGCCGATGCCACAAAGATAGGTGGCAATCTAAGCACTGTAGATGGAAGATAAAATTACAAAGAGATATTAATAGATTAAGTGAATGGACAAAACTGTGGCAAATGGATTTCCCTGTAGACAGGTGCGAGGTCATCCATTTCGGACCTAAAAAGGATAGAGCAGAATGCTTTCTATTCGGTGAAAAGCTGGAAGCAGTGGAGGTTCAAAGAAACTTGGGGGTTCCATGCGGACAAATCATTAAAATGTCATGAACAGATACAGAAAATAATCAGAAAGGCTAATGGAACACTGGCCTTTCTATCTAGAGGACGGGGGTAGAAGCCTCCTTCAGCTACACAAAGCCCTGGTGAGACCACATCTGGAGTACTGAGCATTTTTGGTCCCCCTTTATATTGGCCTTGGAGGGTGTGTAGTGTAGATTTACCAGGGCCATACTTGGACTCCAAGGGTTAAATTAAGAGAGGGTTTACACAAGCTGGGCTGTATTTCCTGGAATTTAGAGGGTTAAGGGTAAATTGATCAAAGCTTTCAAGGTAATAAGGGGAACAGATAGGGTAGATAGAGAGAACCTATTTCTTCTGGTTGGGAGTCTAGGACTGGGAGCAGAGTCTATAGATTGGAGCCAGGCCTTTCAAGAGTAAAATTAGAAAACACTTCTACACACAAAGGTTGGTAGAAATTTGGAACTCTCTTCCGCAAACAGCAACCAATGCCACATCAATTGTTCATTTTAAATATGAGATGGATAGGTTTTCATTAATCAAAGGTAATAAGGGATAATAGGGCAAAGGCAGGTATGTGCAGTTAGATTGTAGATCAGGAATTATTTCGCTGAATGGTGGAACAGGCTTGAGAGGCTCAATGGCCTCCTTGGGTCCCTGCGTCTCTAGGAGAATGGCTTTGTCTGCTTTTGAGATAAGAATAATTATAAAGATTATCAGTACAGATAGAGATTACACACAGGATAATAGTATGCCATAATAAAAAGGAATCAGATTTCATTAGTTTAACAGAATTATAAGTACTTTATTTTTTTTGCTAAGTACTAAGGTTGCGCAGCGTGCAGTTTGATAACTATTCAATTAAAAGAGCAATATGGAGTGAAGAACATAAGTAAGGGTACATGAGTTGTCTTGATATGAGCATTTTTTGTCTTAATTCATTTCAAATTCAATTATGGAAGACCTAGAAGGAGTTATTAATACAAAACTTGACCCAGAGTATTTATCAGCATCATGTTTTGGTATTTCGACCATTTTTCTACATAAAAAAACTCAAAAATAGTTCAATGTAAGAGTTTTGGCTTTTAAGCCAAAGTGTATTCACACTAGCTACGTAAAAATAAAATAACTGAGAGAAACGGTCGTTCAAAAGCTAATGAGCTAGTTATTGAGGTTATTTCCCCCAGAAATTTACCACGATAAGGAATACATTGGGCTGTCCCAGTAATTGATGGGATGCCTCACACCCATTGTGTTTGGAAATCTCTGGTCCTGGCCACTTGGGAAGGGTTGTCTGGCATAGCATCTCCCCTTTGAGCTGTGAACATAGGGAGGTAAAATAGGGACAGAAAAATGCATCGACAGTCAGGTTTCCAAACAGAAATCCGCTAGGGCAGGTTTTCACCTAGATTCAGAAGGTCAGGATGCAGGAAATATTTAGTCGAGTTTTTAAGTCAACTAAGGTGACCCACTGATGTGGGGAAGCACTGTGTGATGTGAGTTTCCGCCAGTATCATCAGCGCAGTCCAGGCAGAATCAGCCGAGCCAGGGCAAAAGATTGGGCAAATTTAAACGTAAGTGAGCTACCCCAAAACCTCTCACTCTCGTATTTCCTGTGATCGTCCATGCTGGTTCAAGATTTGCTTTGCTCTGGTCAGGTCCCGCCCACATAACTGGCCCTGCCCCAGGTCGAAAAGGTGAGATTTCGCCAATTGTGGTTCGGGAACGCTCTGCCAATTGCCTTCGTTTCCCTAGGCGCACATTTTTTAATGTTTTTCAAACGAAAGAAAAAAGTCTTTCATTTACTAAGAAACTGACTATTGTACACCAATGAAACTATCTATAAGATTCTGAGGGTCCCAACAGGGTAGGTGCTGAGAGGATAGGTGGGATTTCCCAGTCAAATTTTCCAGCAATTTTCCCGCCCAAAGTTGATGGACCATTTACCGGTCCGCCAAATTTTCCATCCCGTCCGCGACAATTCCTGGAGTGGGCGGGACCGGAAAATCATGGCAGATGTTTCCCCTCATGGGGGAATCTAGAACCAGGGGGCACAGTTTAAAGATAAGGGGGTCTGCCATTTAAAACAGAGGTGAGGAGGAATTTCAAGGGTCGCTTGGAATTTTTTTCCACGGAGAGCGTTGGAGGCTGGGTCATTGAATATAGTCATGACTGAGTTGGGCAGATTTTTGATTGACAAGGGAGTCAAGGGTTATGGGAAATAGGCGAGAAAGTGGCATTAAGACCACAATCAGATCAGCCATGATCTTATCGAATGGCAGAGCAGGCTCAATGGGCTGAATGGCCAACTCCCCCTCTTAAATTCATGATCTTTTTAAATGGCCGCATATGATGTTTTTAAAGTAATTTTCAGTCATTTTAAAGCAATTACTCACAGGTAGAAGGCTGAACACCCACATTAAAAATGCTCATTTTTGATGATTTTCTGTTGTATTAATAAAATTGCACCAGGTTACTGTTTTTAGATACATCAAGGAACTCACCAAGGCTCCTTAGGCAGCGCCTTCTAAACCCACGACCACTACCATCTAGAAGGACAAGGGCAGCAGGCACATGGGAACACCACCACCTGGAAGTTCCCCTCCAAGCCACTCACTGACTGTCCTGACTTGGAAATATATCGCCGTTCCTTCACTGTCACTGAGTCAAAATCCTGGAACTCCCTCCCTAACAGCACTGTGGGTGTACCTACACCATATGGACTGCAGCGGTTCAAGAAGGCAGCTCACCACCACCTTCTCAAAAGCAACTAGGGATGGACAATAAATGCTGGACTAGCCAGCGACACCCACATCCCAATGAAAAAAAAGAATATGTTATCATAGAAAAAACATGTGTGTTTTATTTAGCTGCTGTTTGTGTTGATGTGAAAGTTTATGTTAGTGTTTATGAAATGAATTTTAGTGGAAACTTGAACTGCAACTTAACTAGGGTATTGTGGACCCAATTTCCTGACTGTGCCCAAAGCAGAGACTCTACCCTGATGTATTGATTATTTTATATTATTTGAAGACAAGTGGTAAAATATAAAGCAGTGTAACAATTTCTATGTGGCCTTGCTTTATTAAGTGTGCACCTGAAAAGATCATAGAGGTATATATGGGGCAAAAAAGTCACAACATCCAGTTCACATCACATTATTGTTATACCCCTGTGCTGTTCCATTTTTTTTAACTGGACAGCATGAGTACACCGCTTGATGAGGACAACCAGAACTGCTGCAGCCAATAAGGCTCCAAAACAAAGACCTGAATGTGCAACATTCTGTAACACAAACTTGCAGCAGCTATAACATTCTAACATGGTTAACACTGATAAATGAATAATCACAAACAAGTTCCAATTGGAATGTTAAAGAATTTGTACCCAGAGAATATTTATTAAAATTGATTTATGTAGACCATTTCCTTCTGTCAGTTCTTTATGGACAATGGAATCATTTTATTACTTCATGGGTTGTAGAGCAGAAAGCTGCCTGTTATTAATTGTCACATTGTCAGATTAGCAACAGCCTTCACTGTCCATGGCATCATTCCAGTTCCATTTTTAAATTTTATTTAAATCACCCGTGAATGTTATTATTTTTAATCTATATGTGTGTAAAGCATTTTCGCCCTTCTCTATTCTGGCACCTTGCCTATTGAATAAGACCAAAAGCTGTAGGAGCAGAAGGTGGACATTCAGCCCATCGAGTCTGCTCCACCATTCATTGAAATCATGGCTGATCTGATAATCCTCAACTCCACTTTCCTGCCTTTTCCCCATAACCCTTGATTCCCTTACTGATTAAAAATCAAATCACTCAAGTTCGGCTGCCCTGACGTTTGTCTTGGACTTTATTTCTGTTGCTCTGTGATGGTTATATTTTAAACCTTTTAAGTGCAATTGTTAAACTCCTTGTGGAACTGTACCTGTTCTTTGTTCACAGAATGGCATACAGATGCAATTGTATTGACTACAAAATGAAAGAAAGTAGCAGTGAAGTCTAACCGCTAAGCATACACTGCGTTGATTACGATTTCAAATGTTGGATACAGGTTTATGGGAGTAAACAAGTGCAAATAGACCTGCAGAGAGAGAGAAAAAAAGTTTTGCCATTATTTCAATAGCTGGAAAAGGTCAGTTTATTAGAGGTAACTTTAGTGAATGGTGTAGAATTCACATTACGTATATTAATGTTGAGGGATAAATTTGATGCCAATCTGCTCATCCTTGAGACATGAATGCTGAAAGCAATCCATCTTTCCTTCCTACACCTACAGAATCATTTTTTAAAATGGTAATACTGTTAGAAAATTGAACATGGTATATTTCTTAACTTATCCTGCTTTTTAATGAACAGAAATCTAATACAATGGCACAGAAATGTCACTATAACTTCAAAGGGTTAATTACTTGTGATAATTAGAAAAAACATGTTTTATTTTTGCAGGTTGGGTTGAATGAACATGGTTAATTACGAAAATATAGAAGTAGAGGCATTGGATTAAATAAAGTTATATTTTAAGATTGTAAAATAAGTATTTTACTTTAAGGTGCAGATTTCACGAAATACAATAAATGCAACAAGTGTTACTTTATAAATGTTATACAGTATATAAAGCTGAGTCCAAGTTAGATGATTGCACCTTACTCATAGTTTGTGGTTAAAAGGTGCTTACAGATGTCAATAATAAAGGGATCCTTTTTCTACAAGCCAATATTAATATAAATACATTTTTGCTTCAATGCTGCTACCACATAAGCTACCTCCACACAATTGAGTTTTGAAACTACAATCTAAGGGAGACATTACAGAAGAAAGGAACTGGCGTCAGTTTGACAATATTTAAATGATGACAAGGACATGCAAAGCCTGTGTAATATACATTCAATATAAATTAAAGAGGTACTTCCTGACAAACTATAAGGAAAAATGGAAGTCTAAAAAAAAACACTTACGAATTTTAAATTATTCATTTCTACAATGCACAGATATCGCTCGTTCGAGATGTTTTCAGTATGTGTCGATTACCGAAAAACCTGCAAGCTGCCGAGATTAATTCTCGATTTTATTTATGAAATCAAGGACACGTTGCAAAATGCAATTTCCAACGATAAAACGAGCGTCAAGAGAAAGGACTCCAATTTAATACAGGCTAGAGTTTAAACGTATACCACTCAACAGATACGATGATTACGAAACGCGATTTGCAAACTTCCTTCCAGACGATCTGCTGAACGTTAGCGATGCAAAACTTTCCCCGGGAAAGAGAGAGAGAGAGAGAGGAGGGAGAGAAAATGAAATTCTTGTGGACAATGAGCAGACTCGGTACCACAGCAGCCGTCCATAGTCCATTTAACTGAGGAGGACCAATGCAAGGAGGGGTGGGGAGAATTGGATGCGTTTAAAAGGGCACTTTTTAAAAACACACACACGCTCTCAAACATCTATCACTTTTTCCCTTCGCGCAGAAGTTGATTCCCCCTGGTGGAGCCCAGGAGAGCGGAATCCCCCAGCAATGGGAGAGAGTGAGAGGAGCCAGGGAGGATGAGGTTAGTTGGTACCTGTGCAGGTTTATCTTGCCTTGTCCCTCTCTCCTCCTGCAAGTCGCACTCTGTTCACTTGGCTCTAGAGAGACCCCTCCTGTTGCAGATGATGCTGATGCTTGTGTGTTTATTTCACACGCACACACACACACACATACACAGAAAAAGCAAAGGCAATTGAGTTCGTCCCCAGCAGACGAGCAAAGAGAGAGAGAGAGCGAGAGAGAGAGAGAGAGAGAGCAGATCCCCACGTGATGGGTTTACTTATCAGGTTCATAGACTTGAGAGAGAGTGAGTGAGAGAGAGGAGGAGGAGAGAAGGCGACAGAGCCCGCACCGGCTAAACTCTTCTCTCTCTCTCTCCCTCCCTGTTATCTTTTCCATTGAGCAGGAAGAAGAGGAGGAGGGAGGTGTGTTTTAAATGTGCTGCCTATCCACATCCACACTAACGCCATTTTGATTTCTTTCCGGAACAAACTTTTTAGAAACAAGAAAAAAAAGTTTTTCTCCCTCCTCCCCCCACCCACCCCCTCCCTCCTCCTCCCTCCTCCCTCCCTCCCTCCTCACCCCACCTCCCAGCTTCACATCAGTAGCAGCATCATCATCATCACCCACCATGTCTCGTCGCAAACAATCTAACCCCAACAAAGTCAAGCGTAAGTACTTGCCTGACCTTTCCTATTTTACTGCTTTTTAAATGTAAGGATGCTCATCACTGGGTAAGTGTTTGGGGTTTTGTTTTGGGGGGGGTTGTGGGGGGTGGGTTGGGGCTGGGGGGCTGTGGGAATGTTTATCATGTTTAAAGGGCTGAGCCTGAGGGTTTGGGGGGAGGTTTGCGATCCGGTGATGGGGACATGAAGCGCTGACTGCAGCAACACTCGGGGGGGTGAGTGTGGACGAAGCAGGAGCCCGGGGGGGTGGGGGGTTATTTATCTTTAAAAAGTTTAAGATGCTCAATACTCCCGACAGACAGAAGGAAAAATAAACAGCCCCAAGACCTCTCCCTCTCCCCAGATAAAGGTTTTGCTCAGACTTTTTTTTTCAAAAAAAAGTTTGTGAAAACTTTTTTTTTTGCTTGAAGGATGTTCGGCTCTGACTTGGTACAAAGTCTGTCTCAGTCCCGTCCAGCTCCTCGCATCTTCCCCAACCCACTGACCCAGCTCCCTCACTCCCTCACTCACTCACACACACACTCCCTCACTCCCACACACTCCCTCACACACACACTCCCTCACACACACACTCCCTCACACACACTCCCTCACTCCCACACACTCCCTCACACACACTCCCTCACACAGAGACAGAGACAGGGGGGGGTCCGGGGCTGCCTGGACCTTTCAGGTTTTTCAATTTAAGGGATAATTTATCCGGTATCCTCCCTCCCTCCATCCCTCCCCGACTCCTCCCTCCCTCCATCTCCCTCCTTCCCCCTCCCTCCTTCCATCTCTGCCCGACTCCCCCTCCCTGCCTCCATCTCCCTGCCTCCATCTCTCCCCGACTCCCCCTCGCTCCATCTCCCTCCCTCCCTCCC
>NW_027597703.1:0-69029 GCF_964194155.1 Cetorhinus maximus | reverse complement strand
GAGAGTCCACTCCGGCCACTGGTTCAGAGTGTCCACTCCAGCCACTGGGCCAGAGAGTCCACTCCAGCCACTGAGTCAGAGAGTCCACTCCGGCCACTGAGTCAGAGAACCCACTCCGGCCACTTGGTCAGAGGGTCCACTCCAGCCACTGAGTCAGACTGTCCACTCCAGCCTCTGGGTCAGAGAGTCCCACTCCAGCCACTGGGTCAGAGTGTCCACTCCAGCCACTGAGTCAGAGAATCCACTCCAGCCACTGGGTCAGAGAGTCCACTCCAGCCACTGGGTCAAAGAGTCCACTCCGGCCACTGGGTCAGAGTGTCCACTCCAGCCACTGGGCCAGAGTGTCCACTACAGCCACTGGGACAGAGATTCCATTCCAGCCACTGAGTCACAGAGTCCACTCCGGCCACTGCGTCAGAGAGACCTCTCCAGCCACTGGGTCAGAGAGTCCACTCCAGCCACTGAGTCAGACTGTCCACTCCAGCCACTGGGTCAGAGAGTCCACTACAGCCACTGGGACAGAGAGTCCACTCCAGCCACTGGGTCAGAGTGTCCACTCCAGCCACTGAGTCAGAGAATCCACTCCAGCCACTGGGTCAGAGAGTCCACTCCAGCCACTGGGTCAAAGAGTCCACTGCGGCCACTGGGTCAGAGTGTCCACTCCAGCCACTGGGCCAGAGAGTCCACTACAGCCACTGGGACAGAGATTCCATTCCAGCCACTGAGTCACAGAGTCCACTCCGGCCACTGCGTCAGAGAGACCTCTCCAGCCACTGGGTCAGAGAGTCCACTCTGGCCATTGAGTCAGAGAGTCCACTCCGGCCACTGAGTAATAGAGTCCACTCCAGCCACTGAGTCAGAATGTCCACTACAGCCACTGGGTCCGAGAGTCCACTCCGGCCACTGGGTCAGAGTGTCCACTCCAGCCACTGGGTCAGAGATTCCACTCCAGCCACTGAGTCAGAGAGTCCACTCCGGCCACTGGGTCAGAGTGTCCACTCCAGCCACTGGGTCAGAGATTCCACTCCAGCCAGTGAGTCAGAGAGTCCACTCCGGTCACTGAGTCAGAGAGTCCACTCCGGCCACTGAGTCAGAGTGTCCACCTCAGACATTGGGTCAGACTGTCCACTCCAGCCACTGGGTCAGAGAGTCCACTCCAGCCACTGGGTCAGAGAGTCCACTCCAGCCACTGGGTCAGAGAGTCCACTCCAGCCACTGGGTCAGAGAGTCCACTCGAGCCACTGAGTCAGAGAGTCCACTCCAGCCACTGGGTCAGAGAGTCCACTCCAGCCACTGGGTCGGAGAGTCCACTCGTGCCACTGAGTCAGAGAGTCCACTTCAGCCACTGGGTCAGAGAGTCCAATCCAGCCACTGGGTCAGAGAGTCCACTCCGGCCACATGGTCAGAGAGTCCACCCCACCCACTGGGTGATAGAGTCCACTCCAGCCACTGAGTCAGAGAGTCCACTCCGGCCACTGAGTCAGAGAGTCCACTCCGGTCACTGAGACAGAGAGTCCACTCCAGCCACTGAGTCAGAGAGTCCACTCCAGCCACTGGGTCAGAGAGTCCACTCCAGCCACTGGGTCAGACAGTCCACTCCAGCCACTGAGTCACAGACTCCACTCCAGCCATTTGGTCAGAAAGTCCACTCCGGCCACTGGGTCAGAGTGTCCACTCCCGCCACTGGGTCAGAGATTCCACTCCGGTCACTGAGTCAGAGAGTCCACTCCGGCCACTGGTTCAGAGTGTCCACTCCAGCCACTGGGCCAGAGAGTCCACTCCAGCCACTGAGTCAGAGAGTCCACTCCGGCCACTGAGTCAGAGAACCCACTCCGGCCACTTGGTCAGAGGGTCCACTCCAGACACTGAGTCAGACTGTCCACTCCAGCCTCTGGGTCAGAGAGTCCACTCCAGCCACTGGGTCAGAGTGTCCACTCCAGCCACTGAGTCAGAGAATCCACTCCAGCCACTGGGTCAGAGAGTCCACTCCAGCCACTGGGTCAAAGAGTCCACTCCGGCCACTGGGTCAGAGTGTCCACTCCAGCCACTGGGCCAGAGTGTCCACTACAGCCACTGGGACAGAGATTCCATTCCAGCCACTGAGTCACAGAGTCCACTCCGGCCACTGCGTCAGAGAGAACTCTCCAGCCACTGGGTCAGAGAGTCCACTCTGGCCACTGAGTCAGAGAGTCCACTCCGGCCACTGAGTCATAGAGTCCACTCCGGCCACTGAGTCATAGAGTCCACTCCAGCTACTGAGTCAGAATGTCCACTACAGCCACTGGGTCAGCGAGTCCACTCCAGCCACTGAGTCACAGACTCCACTCCGGACACTGAGTCAGAGATTCCGCTCCAGCCACTGAGTCAGAGAGTCCACTCCAGCCATTGGGTCAGAGAGTCCACTCCGGCCACTGGGTCAGAGTGTCCACTCCAGCCACTGGGTCAGAGATTCCACTCCAGCCACTGAGTCAGAGAGTCCACTCCAGCCACTGGGTCGGAGAGTCCACTCGAGCCACTGAGTCAGAGAGTCCACTCCGGCCACATGGTCAGAGAGTCCACCCCACCCACTGGGTGATAGAGTCCACTCCAGCCACTGAGTCATAGAGTCCACTCCAGCTACTGAGTCAGAATGTCCACTACAGCCACTGGGTCAGCGAGTCCACTCCAGCCACTGAGTCACAGACTCCACTCCAGCCATTGGTCAGAGAGTCCACTCCGGCCACTGGGTCAGAGTGTCCACTCCAGCCTCTGGGTCAGAGAGTCCACTACAGCCACTGGGTCAGAGAGTCCACTCCAGCCACTGAGTCAGAGAGTCCACTCCGGCCACTGAGTCAGAGAGTCAACTCCGGTCACTGAGTCAGAGAGTCCACTCCGGCCACTGAGTCAGAGAGTCCACTCCAGCCACTGGGTCAGAGAGTCCACTCCAGCCACTGGGTCAGAGGTTCCACTCCAGCCACTGAGTCACAGACTCCACTCCAGCCATTGGGTCAGAGAATCCATTCCGGCCACTGGGTCAGAGATTCCACTCCGGTCACTGAGTCAGAGAGTCCACTCCAGCCACTGGGTCAGAGATTCCACTCCGGTCACTGAGTCAGAGAGTCCACTCCAGCCACTGGGTCAGAGATTCCACTCCGGTCACTGAGTCAGAGAGTCCACTCCAGCCACTGGGCCAGAGAGTCCAATACAACCACTGAGTCAGAGAGTCCACTCCGGCCACTGAGTCAGAGAACCCACTCCGGCCACTTGGTCAGAGGGTCCACTCCAGCCACTGAGTCAGACTGTCCACTCCAGCCTCTGGGTCAGAGAGTCCACTACAGCCACTGGGTCAGAGAGTCCACTCCAGCCACTGGGTCAGAGTGTCCACTCCAGCCACTGAGTCAGAGAATCCACTCCAGCCACTGGGTCAGAGAGTCCACTCCAGCCACTGGGTCAAAGAGTCCACTCCGGCCACTGCGTCAGAGTGTCCACTCCAGCCACTGGGCCAGAGAGTCCACTACAGCCACTGGGACAGAGATTCCATTCCAGCCACTGAGTCACAGAGTCCACTCCGGCCACTGCGTCAGAGAGACCTCTCCAGCCACTGGGTCAGAGAGTCCACTCTGGCCACTGAGTCAGAGAGTCCACTCCGGCCACTGAGTCATAGAGTCCACTCCGGCCACTGAGTCATAGAGTCCACTCCAGCTACTGAGTCAGAATGTCCACTACAGCCACTGGGTCAGCGAGTCCACTCCAGCCACTGAGTCACAGACTCCACTCCGGACACTGAGTCAGAGAGTCCGCTCCAGCCACTGAGTCAGAGAGTCCACTCCAGCCACTGGGTCAGAGAGTCCACTCCAGCCACTGAGTCAGAGAGTCCACTCCAGCCATTGGGTCAGAGAGTCCACTCCGGCCACTGGGTCAGAGTGTCCACTCCAGCCACTGGGTCGGAGAGTCCACTCGAGCCACTGAGTCAGAGAGTCCACTCCGGCCACATGGTCAGAGAGTCCACCCCACCCACTGGGTGATAGAGTCCACTCCAGCCACTGAGTCATAGAGTCCACTCCAGCTACTGAGTCAGAATGTCCACTACAGCCACTGGGTCACAGACTCCACTCCAGCCATTGGGTCAGAGAGTCCACTCCGGCCACTGGGTCAGAGTGTCCACTCCAGCCTCTGGGTCAGAGAGTCCACTACAGCCACTGGGTCAGAGAGTCCACTCCAGCCACTGGGTCAGAGAATCCACTCCAGCCACTGGGTCAGAGAGTACACTACAGCCACTGGGTCAGAGAGTCCACTCCAGCCACTGAGTCAGAGAATCCACTCCAGCCACTGGGTCAGAGAGTCCACTCCAGCCACTGGGTCAAAGAGTCCACTCCGGCCACTGGGTCAGAGTGTCCACTCCAGCCACTGGGCCAGAGAGTCCACTACAGCCACTGGGACAGAGATTCCATTCCAGCCACTGAGTCACAGAGTCCACTCCGGCCACTGCGTCAGAGAGACCTCTCCAGCCACTGGGTCAGAGAGTCCACTCTGGCCACTGAGTCAGAGAGTCCACTCCGGCCACTGAGTCATAGAGTCCACTCCGGCCACTGAGTCATAGAGTCCACTCCAGCTACTGAGTCAGAATGTCCACTACAGCCACTGGGTCAGCGAGTCCACTCCAGCCACTGAGTCACAGACTCCACTCCGGACACTGAGTCAGAGAGTCCACTCCGGACACTGAGTCAGAGAGTCCGCTCCAGCCACTGAGTCAGAGAGTCCACTCCAGCCACTGGGTCAGAGAGTCCACTCCAGCCATTGGGTCAGAGAGTCCACTCCGGCCACTGGGTCAGAGTGTCCACTCCAGCCACTGGGTCAGAGATTCCACTCCGGTCACTGAGTCAGAGAGTCCACTCCGGCCATTTGGGCAGAGGGTCCACTCCAGCCACTGAGTCAGACTGTCCACTCCAGCCACTGGGTCAGAGTGTCCACTCCAGCCACTGAGTCAGAGAATCCACTCCAGCCACTGGGTTAGAGATCCACTCCAGCCAGTGAGTCACAGACTACACTCCGGCCACTGAGTCACAGTCTCCAGCCACTCGGTCAGAGAGTCCACTCCAGCCATTGCGTAAGAAAGTCCACTCCAGCCACTGGGTCAGAGAGTCCACTCCAGCCACTGGGTCAAAGAGTCCACTCCGGCCACTGGGTCAGAGTGTCCACTCCAGCCACTGGGCCAGAGAGTCCACTACAGCCACTGGGACAGAGATTCCATTCCAGCCACTCAGTCACAGAGTCCACTCCGGCCACTGAGTCAGAGAGACCTCTCCAGCCACTGGTTCAGAGAGTCCACTCCGGCCACTGAGTCATAGAGTCCACTCCAGCCACTGGGTCATGGAGTCCGCTCCGGCCACTGGGTCAGAGAGTCCACTCCAGCCAGTGAGTCACAGAGTCCACTCCATCCACTGGGTCATAGAGTCCACTCCGGCCACTGAGTCAGAGTGTCCACTCCAGCCAATGGGTCAGAGTGTCCACTCCAGCCACTGAGTCAGAGAGTCCACTCCAGCCACTGAGTCAGAATGTCCACTCCAGCCACTGAGTCAGAGAGTCCACTCCAGCCACTGAGTCAGAATGTCCTCTCCAGCCAGTGGGTCAGAGAGTCCGCTCCAGCCACTGGGTCATATTGTCCACTCCAACCACTGAGTCACAGAGTCCACTCCAGCCACTGAGTCAGAGTGTCCACTCCAGCCACTGGGTCAGCTGGTCCATTTCAGCCACTGAGTCAGAATGTCCACTCCAGCCACTGGGTCAGAGAGTCCACTCCGGCCACTGGGTCACAGTGTCCACTCCAGCCACTGGGTCAGAGAGTCCACTCTGGCCACTGAGTCAGAGAGTCCACTCCAGCCACTGAGTCAGAGAGTCCACTCAAGCCATTGGGTCAGAGAGTCCACTCCGGCCACTGGGTCAGAGAGTCCACTCCGGCCACTGGGTCAGAGTGTCCACTCCGGCCACTGAGTCAGAGAGTCCACTCAGCCACTGAGTCATAGAGTCCACTCCGGCCACTGAGTCATAGAGTCCACTCCAGCTACTGAGTCAGAATGTCCACTACAGCCACTGGGTCAGCGAGTCCACTCCAGCCACTGAGTCACAGACTCCACTCCGGACACTGAGTCAGAGAGTCCGCTCCTGCCACTGAGTCAGAGAGTCCACTCCAGCCACTGGGTCAGAGAGTCCACTCCAGCCATTGGGTCAGAGAGTCCACTCCGGCCACTGGGTCAGAGTGTCCACTCCAGCCACTGGGTCAGAGATTCCACTCCGGTCACTGAGTCAGAGAGTCCACTCCGGCCATTTGGGCAGAGGGTCCACTCCAGCCACTGAGTCAGAATGTCCACTACAGCCACTGGGTCAGCGAGTCCACTCCAGCCACTGAGTCACAGACTCCACTCCGGACACTGAGTCAGAGAGTCCGCTCCTGCCACTGAGTCAGAGAGTCCACTCCAGCCACTGGGTCAGAGAGTCCACTCCAGCCATTGGGTCAGAGAGTCCACTCCGGCCACTGGGTCAGAGTGTCCACTCCAGCCACTGGGTCAGAGATTCCACTCCGGTCACTGAGTCAGAGAGTCCACTCCGGCCATTTGGGCAGAGGGTCCACTCCAGCCACTGAGTCAGACTGTCCACTCCAGCCTCTGGGTCAGAGAGTCCACTACAGCCACTGGGTCAGAGAGTCCACTCCCGCCACTGGGTCAGAGTGTCCACTCCAGCCACTGAGTCAAAGAATCCACTCCAGCCACTGGGTTAGAGATCCACTCCAGCCAGTGAGTCACAGACTACACTCCGGCCACTGAGTCACATTCTCCAGCCACTCGGTCAGAGAGTCCACTCCAGCCATTGCGTAAGAAAGTCCACTCCAGCCACTGGGTCAGAGAGTCCACTCCAGCCACTGGGTCAAAGAGTCCACTCCGGCCACTGGGTCAGAGTGTCCACTCCAGCCACTGGGCCAGAGAGTCCACTACAGCCACTGGGACAGAGATTCCATTCCAGCCACTGAGTCACAGAGTCCACTCCGGCCACTGAGTCAGAGAGACCTCTCCAGCCACTGGGTCAGAGAGTCCACTCCGGCCACTGAGTCATAGAGTCCACTCCAGCCACTGGGTCATAGAGTCCGCTCCGGCCACTGGGTCAGAGAGTCCACTCCAGCCAGTGAGTCACAGAGTCCACTCCAGCCACTGGGTCATAGAGTCCACTCCGGCCACTGAGTCAGAGTGTCCACTCCAGCCAATGGGTCAGAGTGTCCACTGCAGCCACTGAGTCAGAGAGTCCACTCCAGCCACTGAGTCAGAATGTCCACTCCAGCCACTGAGTCAGAGAGTCCACTCCGGCCACTGAGTCAGAATGTCCTCTCCAGCCAGTGGGTCAGAGAGTCCGCTCCAGCCACTGGGTCATATTGTCCACTCCAACCACTGAGTCACAGAGTCCACTCCAGCCACTGAGTCAGAGTGTCCACTCCAGCCACTGGGTCAGATGGTCCATTTCAGCCACTGAGTCAGAATGTCCACTCCAGCCACTGTGTCAGAGAGTCCACTCCGGCCACTGGGTCACAGTGTCCACTCCAGCCACTGGTTCAGAGAGTCCACTCTGGCCACTGAGTCAGAGAGTCCACTCCGGCCACTGAGTCATAGAGTCCACTCCGGCCGCTGAGTCATAGAGTCCACTACAGCTACTGAGTCAGAATGTCCACTACAGCCACTGGGTCAGCGAGTCCACTCCAGCCACTGAGTCACAGACTCCACTCCGGACACTGAGTCAGAGAGTCCGCTCCAGCCACTGAGTCAGAGAGTCCACTCCAGCCACTGAGTCAGAGAGTCCACTCCAGCCATTGGGTCAGAGAGTCCACTCCACCCATTGCGTAAGAAAGTCCACTCCAGCCACTGGGTCAGAGAGTCCACTCCAGCCACTGGGTCAAAGAGTCCACTCCGGCCACTGGGTCAGAGTGTCCACTCCAGCCACTGGGCCAGAGAGTCCACTACAGCCACTGGGACAGAGATTCCATTCCAGCCACTGAGTCACAGAGTCCACTCCGGCCACTGAGTCAGAGAGACCTCTCCAGCCACTGGGTCAGAGAGTCCACTCTGGCCACTGAGTCAGAGAGTCCACTCCGGCCACTGAGTCATAGAGTCCACTCCAGCCACTGAGTCATAGAGTCCACTCCGGCCACTGAGTCATAGAGTCCACTCCAGCCACTGGGTCATAGAGTCCGCTCCGGCCACTGGGTCAGAGAGTCCACTCCAGCCAGTGAGTCACAGAGTCCACTCCAGCCACTGGGTCATAGAGTCCACTCCAGCCACTGAGTCAGAGAGTCCACTCCAGCCACTGAGTCAGAATGTCCACTCCAGCCACTGAGTCAGAATGTCCACTCCAGCCACTGAGTCAGAGAGTCCACTCCAGCCACTGAGTCAGAATGTCCTCTCCAGCCAGTGGGTCAGAGAGTCCGCTCCAGCCACTGGGTCAGATTGTCCACTCCAACCAGTGAGTCACAGAGTCCACTCCAGCCACTGGGTCAGATTGTCCATTTCAGCCACTGAGTCAGAATGTCCACTCCAGCCACTGGGTCAGAGAGTCCACTCCGGCCACTGGGTCACAGTGTCCACTCCAGCCACTGGGTCAGAGAGTCCACTCCGGCCACTGGGTCACAGTGTCCACTCCAGCCACTGGGTCAGAGAGTCCACTCCAGCCACTGAGTCAGAGTGTCCACTCCAGCCACTGGGTCAGAGAGTCCACTCCGGCCACTGGGTCACAGTGTCCACTCCAGCCACTGGGTCAGAGAGTGCACTCCGGCCACTGGGTCACAGTGTCCACTCCAGCCACTGGGTCAGAGAGTCCACTCCAGCCACTGAGTCAGAGTGTCCACTCCACCCACTGAGTCACAGAGTCCATTCCAGCAACTGGGTCAGAGAGTCCACTCCGGCCACTGGGTCAGAGAGTCCACTCCACCCACTGAGTCACAGAGTCCACTCCAGCCACTGAGTCACAGAGTCCATTCCAGCAACTGGGTCAGAGAGTCCACTCTGGTCACTGAGTCAGAGAGTCCACTCCGGCCACTGGGTCAGAGAGTCCACTCCGGTCACTGAGTCAGAGAGTCCACTCCGGCCACTGGGTCATTGAGTCCACTCCGGTCACTGAGTCAGAGAGTCCACTCCGGCCACTGAGTCAGAGAGTCCACTTCAGCCACTGAGTCAGAATGTCCACTCCGGCCACTGGGTCAGAGAGTCCACTCCAGCCACTGGGTCAGAGTGTCCACTGCAGCCAGTGGGTCAGAGAGTCCACTCCACCAACTGAGTCACAGAGTCCATTCCAGCCACTGGGTCAGAGAGTCCACTCCAGCCACTGGGTCAGAGAGTCCACTCCAGGGACTGAGTCAGAGAGTCCACTCCAGCCACTGGGTCGGAGAGTCCACTTCAGCCATTGGGTCAGAGAGTCCACTCCAGCCACTGGGTCGGAGAGTCCACTCGAGCCACTGAGTCAGAGAGTCCACTCCAGCCATTGGGTCAGAGAGTCCACTCCAGCCATTGGGTCAGAGAGTCCACTCCGGCCACTGGGTCAGAGTGTCCACTCCAGCCACTGGGTCAGAGATTCCACTCCGGTCACTGAGTCAGAGAGTCCACTCCGGCCACTGGGTCAGAGTGTCCACTCCAGCCACTGGGCCAGAGAGTCCACTCCAGCCACTGAGTCAGAGAGTCCACTCCGGCCACTGAGTCAGAGAACCCACTCCGGCCACTTGGTCAGAGGGTCCACTCCAGCCACTGAGTCAGACTGTCCACTCCAGCCACTGGGTCAGAGAGTCCACTACAGCCACTGGGTCAGAGAGTCCACTCCAGCCACTGGGTCAGAGTGTCCACTCCAGCCACTGAGTCAGAGAATCCACTCCAGCCACTGGGTCAGAGAGTCCACTCCAGCCACTGGGTCAAAGAGTCCACTGCGGCCACTGGGTCAGAGTGTCCACTCCAGCCACTGGGCCAGAGAGTCCACTACAGCCACTGGGACAGAGATTCCATTCCAGCCACTGAGTCACAGAGTCCACTCCGGCCACTGCGTCAGAGAGACCTCTCCAGCCACTGGGTCAGAGAGTCCACTCTGGCCATTGAGTCAGAGAGTCCACTCCGGCCACTGAGTCATAGAGTCCACTCCAGCCACTGAGTCAGAATGTCCACTACAGCCACTGGGTCCGAGAGTCCACTCCGGCCACTGGGTCAGAGTGTCCACTCCAGCCACTGGGTCAGAGATTCCACTCCGGTCACTGAGTCAGAGAGTCCACTCCGGTCACTGGGTCAGAGTGTCCACTCCAGCCACTGGGCCAGAGAGTCCACTCCAGCCACTGAGTCAGAGAGTCCACTCCGGCCACTGAGTCAGAGTGTCCACCACAGACATTGGGTCAGACTGTCCACTCCAGCCACTGGGTCAGAGAGTCCACTCCAGCCACTGGGTCAGAGAGTCCACTCCAGCCACTGGGTCAGAGAGTCCACTCCAGCCACTGGGTCAGAGAGTCCACTCGAGCCACTGAGTCAGAGAGTCCACTCCAGCCACTGGGTCAGAGAGTCCACTCCAGCCACTGGGTCGGAGAGTCCACTCGTGCCACTGAGTCAGAGAGTCCACTTCAGCCACTGGGTCAGAGAGTCCAATCCAGCCACTGGGTCAGAGAGTCCACTCCGGCCACATGGTCAGAGAGTCCACCCCACCCACTGGGTGATAGAGTCCACTCCAGCCACTGAGTCAGAGAGTCCACTCCGGCCACTGAGTCAGAGAGTCCACTCCGGTCACTGAGTCAGAGAGTCCACTCCAGCCACTGAGTCAGAGAGTCCACTCCAGCCACTGGGTCAGAGAGTCCACTCCAGCCACTGGGTCAGACAGTCCACTCCAGCCACTGAGTCACAGACTCCACTCCAGCCATTGGGTCAGAGAGTCCACTCCGGCCACTGGGTCAGAGTGTCCACTCCCGCCACTGGGTCAGAGATTCCACTCCGGTCACTGAGTCAGAGAGTCCACTCCGGCCACTGGTTCAGAGTGTCCACTCCAGCCACTGGGCCAGAGAGTCCACTCCAGCCACTGAGTCAGAGAGTCCACTCCGGCCACTGAGTCAGAGAACCCACTCCGACCACTTGGTCAGAGGGTCCACTCCAGCCACTGAGTCAGAGAGTCCACTCCAGCCACTGAGTCAGAGAGTCCACTCCAGCCATTGGGTCAGAGAGTCCACTCCGGCCACTGGGTCAGAGTGTCCACTCCAGCCACTGGGTCAGAGATTCCACTCCAGCCACTGAGTCAGAGAGTCCACTCCAGCCACTGGGTCGGAGAGTCCACTCGAGCCACTGAGTCAGAGAGTCCACTCCGGCCACATGGTCAGAGAGTCCACCCCACCCACTGGGTGATAGAGTCCACTCCAGCCACTGAGTCATAGAGTCCACTCCAGCTACTGAGTCAGAATGTCCACTACAGCCACTGGGTCAGCGAGTCCACTCCAGCCACTGAGTCACAGACTCCACTCCAGCCATTGGGTCAGAGAGTCCACTCCGGCCACTGGGTCAGAGTGTCCACTCCAGCCTCTGGGTCAGAGAGTCCACTACAGCCACTGGGTCAGAGAGTCCACTCCAGCCACTGAGTCAGAGAGTCCACTCCGGCCACTGAGTCAGAGAGTCCACTCCGGTCACTGAGTCAGAGAGTCCACTCCAGCCACTGAGTCAGAGAGTCCACTCCAGCCACTGGGTCAGAGAGTCCACTCCAGCCACTGGGTCAGAGATTCCACTCCAGCCACTGAGTCACAGACTCCACTCCAGCCATTGGGTCAGAGAGTCCACTCCGGCCACTGGGTCAGAGTGTCCACTCCCGCCACTGGGTCAGAGATTCCACTCCGGTCACTGAGTCAGAGAGTCCACTCCGGCCACTGGTTCAGAGTGTCCACTCCAGCCACTGGGCCAGAGAGTCCACTCCAGCCACTGATTCAGAGAGTCCACTCCGGCCACTGAGTCAGAGAACCCACTCCGGCCACTTGGTCAGAGGGTCCACTCCAGCCACTGAGTCAGACTGTCCACTCCAGCCTCTGGGTCAGAGAGTCCACTACAGACACTGGGTCAGAGAGTCCACTCCAGCCACTGGGTCAGAGTGTCCACTCCAGCCACTGAGTCAGAGAATCCACTCCAGCCACTGGGTCAGAGAGTCCACTCCAGCCACTGGGTCAAAGAGTCCACTCCGGCCACTGGGTCAGAGTGTCCACTCCAGCCACTGGGCCAGAGAGTCCACTACAGCCACTGGGACAGAGATTCCATTCCAGCCACTGAGTCACAGAGTCCACTCCGGCCACTGCGTCAGAGAGACCTCTCCAGCCACTGGGTCAGAGAGTCCACTCTGGCCACTGAGTCAGAGAGTCCACTCCGGCCACTGAGTCATAGAGTCCACTCCGGCCACTGAGTCATAGAGTCCACTCCAGCTACTGAGTCAGAATGTCCACTACAGCCACTGGGTCAGCGAGTCCACTCCAGCCACTGAGTCACAGACTCCACTCCGGACACTGAGTCAGAGAGTCCGCTCCAGCCACTGAGTCAGAGAGTCCACTCCAGCCATTGGGTCAGAGAGTCCACTCCAGCCACTGGGTCAGAGATTCCACTCCAGCCACTGAGTCAGAGAGTCCACTCCAGCCACTGGGTCGGAGAGTCCACTCGAGCCACTGAGTCACAGACTCCACTCCAGCCATTGGGTCAGAGAGTCCACTCCGGCCACTGGGTCAGAGTGTCCACTCCAGCCTCTGGGTCAGAGAGTCCACTACAGCCACTGGGTCAGAGAGTCCACTCCAGCCACTGGGTCAGAGAATCCACTCCAACCACTGGGTCAGAGAGTCCACTCCAGCCACTGGGTCAAAGAGTCCACTCCGGCCACTGGGTCACAGTGTCCACTCCAGCCACTGGGCCAGAGAGTCCACTACAGCCACTGGGACAGAGATTCCATTCCAGCCACTGAGTCACAGAGTCCACTCCGGCCACTGCGTCAGAGAGACCTCTCCAGCCACTGGGTCAGAGAGTCCACTCTGGCCACTGAGTCAGAGAGTCCACTCCGGCCACTGAGTCATAGAGTCCACTCCGGCCACTGAGTCATAGAGTCCACTCCAGCTACTGAGTCAGAATGTCCACTACAGCCACTGGGTCAGCGAGTCCACTCCAGCCACTGAGTCACAGACTCCACTCCGGACACTGAGTCAGAGAGTCCACTCCGGACACTGAGTCAGAGAGTCCGCTCCAGCCACTGAGTCAGAGAGTCCACTCCAGCCACTGGGTCAGAGAGTCCACTCCAGCCATTGGGTCAGAGAGTCCACTCCGGCCACTGGGTCAGAGTGTCCACTCCAGCCACTGGGTCAGATATTCCACTCCGGTCACTGAGTCAGAGAGTCCACTCCGGCCATTTGGGCAGAGGGTCCACTCCAGCCACTGAGTCAGACTGTCCACTCCAGCCACTGGGTCAGAGTGTCCACTCCAGCCACTGAGTCAGAGAATCCACTCCAGCCACTGGGTTAGAGATCCACTCCAGCCAGTGAGTCACAGACTACACTCCGGCCACTGAGTCACAGTCTCCAGCCACTCGGTCAGAGAGTCCACTCCAGCCATTGCGTAAGAAAGTCCACTCCAGCCACTGGGTCAGAGAGTCCACTCCAGCCACTGGGTCAAAGAGTCCACTCCGGCCACTGGGTCAGAGTGTCCACTCCAGCCACTGGGCCAGAGAGTCCACTACAGCCACTGGGACAGAGATTCCATTCCAGCCACTGAGTCACAGAGTCCACTCCGGCCACTGAGTCAGAGAGACCTCTCCAGCCACTGGTTCAGAGAGTCCACTCCGGCCACTGAGTCATAGAGTCCACTCCAGCCACTGGGTCATGGAGTCCGCTCCGGCCACTGGGTCAGAGAGTCCACTCCAGCCAGTGAGTCACAGAGTCCACTCCATCCACTGGGTCATAGAGTCCACTCCGGCCACTGAGTCAGAG
Source organism: Cetorhinus maximus (assembly GCF_964194155.1). Lineage (NCBI taxonomy): Eukaryota > Metazoa > Chordata > Chondrichthyes > Lamniformes > Cetorhinidae > Cetorhinus > Cetorhinus maximus. Next base: position 55,057 of record NW_027597703.1, on the reverse strand, counting down.
TGTCCACTCCAGCCAATGGGTCAGAGTGTCCACTCCAGCCACTGAGTCAGAGAGTCCACTCCAGCCACTGAGTCAGAATGTCCACTCCAGCCACTGAGTCAGAGAGTCCACTCCAGCCACTGAGTCAGAATGTCCTCTCCAGCCAGTGGGTCAGAGAGTCCGCTCCAGCCACTGGGTCATATTGTCCACTCCAACCACTGAGTCACAGAGTCCACTCCAGCCACTGAGTCAGAGTGTCCACTCCAGCCACTGGGTCAGATGGTCCATTTCAGCCACTGAGTCAGAATGTCCACTCCAGCCACTGGGTCAGAGAGTCCACTCCGGCCACTGGGTCACAGTGTCCACTCCAGCCACTGGGTCAGAGAGTCCACTCTGGCCACTGAGTCAGAGAGTCCACTCCAGCCACTGAGTCAGAGAGTCCACTCCAGCCATTGGGTCAGAGAGTCCACTCCGGCCACTGGGTCAGAGAGTCCACTCCGGCCACTGGGTCAGAGTGTCCACTCCGGCCACTGAGTCAGAGAGTCCACTCCGGCCACTGAGTCATAGAGTCCACTCCGGCCACTGAGTCATAGAGTCCACTCCAGCTACTGAGTCAGAATGTCCACTACAGCCACTGGGTCAGCGAGTCCACTCCAGCCACTGAGTCACAGACTCCACTCCGGAAACTGAGTCAGAGAGTCCGCTCCAGCCACTGAGTCAGAGAGTCCACTCCAGCCACTGGGTCAGAGAGTCCACTCCAGCCATTGGGTCAGAGAGTCCACTCCGGCCACTGGGTCAGAGTGTCCACTCCAGCCACTGGGTCAGAGATTCCACTCCGGTCACTGAGTCAGAGAGTCCACTCCGGCCATTTGGGCAGAGGGTCCACTCCAGCCACTGAGTCAGACTGTCCACTCCAGCCTCTGGGTCAGAGAGTCCACTACAGCCACTGGGTCAGAGAGTCCACTCCCGCCACTGGGTCAGAGTGTCCACTCCAGCCACTGAGTCAGAGAATCCACTCCAGCCACTGGGTTAGAGATCCACTCCAGCCAGTGAGTCACAGACTACACTCCGGCCACTGAGTCACAGTCTCCAGCCACTCGGTCAGAGAGTCCACTCCAGCCATTGCGTAAGAAAGTCCACTCCAGCCACTGGGTCAGAGAGTCCACTCCAGCCACTGGGTCAAAGCGTCCACTCCGGCCACTGGGTCAGAGTGTCCACTCTAGCCACTGGGCCAGAGAGTCCACTACAGCCACTGGGACAGAGATTCCATTCCAGCCACTGAGTCACAGAGTCCACTCCGGCCACTGAGTCAGAGAGACCTCTCCAGCCACTGGGTCAGAGAGTCCACTCCGGCCACTGAGTCATAGAGTCCACTCCAGCCACTGGGTCATAGAGTCCGCTCCGGCCACTGGGTCAGAGAGTCCACTCCAGCCAGTGAGTCACAGAGTCCACTCCAGCCACTGGGTCATAGAGTCCACTCCGGCCACTGAGTCAGAGTGTCCACTCCAGCCAATGGGTCAGAGTGTCCACTCCAGCCACTGAGTCAGAGAGTCCACTCCAGCCACTGAGTCAGAGAGTCCACTCCAGCCACTGAGTCAGAATGTCCTCTCCAGCCAGTGGGTCAGAGAGTCCGCTCCAGCCACTGGGTCATATTGTCCACTCCAACCACTGAGTCACAGAGTCCACTCCAGCCACTGAGTCAGAGTGTCCACTCCAGCCACTGGGTCAGATGGTCCATTTCAGCCACTGAGTCAGAATGTCCACTCCAGCCACTGGGTCAGAGAGTCCACTCCGGCCACTGGGTCACAGTGTCCACTCCAGCCACTGGGTCAGAGAGTCCACTCTGGCCACTGAGTCAGAGAGTCCACTCCGGCCACTGAGTCATAGAGTCCACTCCGGCCGCTGAGTCATAGAGTCCACTCCAGCTACTGAGTCAGAATGTCCACTACAGCCACTGGGTCAGCGAGTCCACTCCAGCCACTGAGTCACAGACTCCACTCCAGCCACTGAGTCAGAGAGTCCGCTCCAGCCACTGAGTCAGAGAGTCCACTCCAGCCACTGAGTCAGAGAGTCCACTCCAGCCATTGGGTCAGAGAGTCCACTCCGGCCACTGGGTCAGAGTGTCCACTCCAGCCACTGGGTCAGAGATTCCACTCCTGCCACTGAGTCAGAGAGTCCACTCCAGCCACTGAGTCAGAGAGTCCACTCCGGCCACATGGTCAGAGAGTCCACCCCACCCACTGGGTGATAGAGTCCACTCCAGCCACTGAGTCATAGAGTCCACTACAGCCACTGGGTCAGAGAGTCCACTCCGGCCACTGGGTCAGAGTGTCCACTCCAGCCACTGGGCCAGAGAGTTCACTACAGCCACTGGGACAGAGATTCCATTCCAGCCACTGAGTCACAGAGTCCACTCCGGCCACTGGGTCAGACAGTCCACTCCAGCCACTGAGTCAGAGAGTCCACTCCAGCCATTGGGTCAGAGAGTCCACTCCAGCCACTGGGTCAGAGTGTCCACTCCAGCCACTGGGTCAGAGATTCCACTCCGGTCACTGAGTCAGAGAGTCCACTCCTGCCACTGGGTCAGAGAGTCCACTCCGGCCACTGAGTCAGAGAACCCACTCCGGCCACTGGGTCAGAGAGTCCACTCCAGCCACTGGGTCAGAGAACCACTCCAGCCAGTGACTCACAGACTACACTCCAGCCACTGGGTCGGAGAGTCCACTCGACCACTGAGTCAGAGAGTCCACTCCAGCCACTGGGTCAGAGAGTCCATTCCAGCCACTGGGTCGGAGAGTCCACTCGAGCTACTGAGTCAGAGAGTCCACTTCAGCCACTGGGTCAGAGAGTCCACCGCACCCACTGGGTGATAGAGTCCACTCCAGCCACTGAGCCAGAGAGTCCACTCCGGCCACTGAGTCAGAGAGTCCACTCCGGCCACTGAGTCAGAGAGTCCACTCCAGCCACTGGGTCGGAGAGTCCACTCCAGCTACTGAGTCAGAATGTCCACTACAGCCACTGGGTCAGCGAGTCCACTCCAGCCACTGAGTCACAGACTCCACTCCAGCCATTGGGTCAGAGAGTCCACTCCGGCCACTGGGTCAGAGTGTCCACTCCAGCCACTGGGTCAGAGATTCCACTCCGGTCACTGAGTCAGAGAGTCCACTCCGGCCACTGAGTCATAGAGTCCACTCCGGCCACTGAGTCATAGAGTCCACTCCAGCTACTGAGTCAGAATGTCCACTACAGCCACTGGGTCAGCGAGTCCACTCCAGCCACTGAGTCACAGACTCCACTCCGGACACTGAGTCAGAGAGTCCACTCCGGACACTGAGTCAGAGAGTCCGCTCCAGCCACTGAGTCAGAGAGTCCACTCCAGCCACTGGGTCAGAGAGTCCACTCCAGCCATTGGGTCAGAGAGTCCACTCCGGCCACTGGGTCAGAGTGTCCACTCCAGCCACTGGGTCAGAGATTCCACTCCGGTCACTGAGTCAGAGAGTCCACTCCGGCCATTTGGGCAGAGGGTCCACTCCAGCCACTGAGTCAGACTGTCCACTCCAGCCACTGGGTCAGAGTGTCCACTCCAGCCACTGAGTCAGAGAATCCACTCCAGCCACTGGGTTAGAGATCCACTCCAGCCAGTGAGTCACAGACTACACTCCGGCCACTGAGTCACAGTCTCCAGCCACTCGGTCAGAGAGTCCACTCCAGCCATTGCGTAAGAAAGTCCACTCCAGCCACTGGGTCAGAGAGTCCACTCCAGCCACTGGGTCAAAGAGTCCACTCCGGCCACTGGGTCAGAGTGTCCACTCCAGCCACTGGGCCAGAGAGTCCACTACAGCCACTGGGACAGAGATTCCATTCCAGCCACTGAGTCACAGAGTCCACTCCGGCCACTGAGTCAGAGAGACCTCTCCAGCCACTGGTTCAGAGAGTCCACTCCGGCCACTGAGTCATAGAGTCCACTCCAGCCACTGGGTCATGGAGTCCGCTCCGGCCACTGGGTCAGAGAGTCCACTCCAGCCAGTGAGTCACAGAGTCCACTCCATCCACTGGGTCATAGAGTCCACTCCGGCCACTGAGTCAGAGTGTCCACTCCAGCCAATGGGTCAGAGTGTCCACTCCAGCCACTGAGTCAGAGAGTCCACTCCAGCCACTGAGTCAGAATGTCCACTCCAGCCACTGAGTCAGAGAGTCCACTCCAGCCACTGAGTCAGAATGTCCTCTCCAGCCAGTGGGTCAGAGAGTCCGCTCCAGCCACTGGGTCATATTGTCCACTCCAACCACTGAGTCACAGAGTCCACTCCAGCCACTGAGTCAGAGTGTCCACTCCAGCCACTGGGTCAGATGGTCCATTTCAGCCACTGAGTCAGAATGTCCACTCCAGCCACTGGGTCAGAGAGTCCACTCCGGCCACTGGGTCACAGTGTCCACTCCAGCCACTGGGTCAGAGAGTCCACTCTGGCCACTGAGTCAGAGAGTCCACTCCAGCCACTGAGTCAGAGAGTCCACTCCAGCCATTGGGTCAGAGAGTCCACTCCGGCCACTGGGTCAGAGAGTCCACTCCGGCCACTGGGTCAGAGTGTCCACTCCGGCCACTGAGTCAGAGAGTCCACTCCGGCCACTGAGTCATAGAGTCCACTCCGGCCACTGAGTCATAGAGTCCACTCCAGCTACTGAGTCAGAATGTCCACTACAGCCACTGGGTCAGCGAGTCCACTCCAGCCACTGAGTCACAGACTCCACTCCGGACACTGAGTCAGAGAGTCCGCTCCAGCCACTGAGTCAGAGAGTCCACTCCAGCCACTGGGTCAGAGAGTCCACTCCAGCCATTGGGTCAGAGAGTCCACTCCGGCCACTGGGTCAGAGTGTCCACTCCAGCCACTGGGTCAGAGATTCCACTCCGGTCACTGAGTCAGAGAGTCCACTCCGGCCATTTGGGCAGAGGGTCCACTCCAGCCACTGAGTCAGACTGTCCACTCCAGCCTCTGGGTCAGAGAGTCCACTACAGCCACTGGGTCAGAGAGTCCACTCCCGCCACTGGGTCAGAGTGTCCACTCCAGCCACTGAGTCAGAGAATCCACTCCAGCCACTGGGTTAGAGATCCACTCCAGCCAGTGAGTCACAGACTACACTCCGGCCACTGAGTCACAGTCTCCAGCCACTCGGTCAGAGAGTCCACTCCAGCCATTGCGTAAGAAAGTCCACTCCAGCCACTGGGTCAGAGAGTCCACTCCAGCCACTGGGTCAAAGCGTCCACTCCGGCCACTGGGTCAGAGTGTCCACTCTAGCCACTGGGCCAGAGAGTCCACTACAGCCACTGGGACAGAGATTCCATTCCAGCCACTGAGTCACAGAGTCCACTCCGGCCACTGAGTCAGAGAGACCTCTCCAGCCACTGGGTCAGAGAGTCCACTCCGGCCACTGAGTCATAGAGTCCACTCCAGCCACTGGGTCATAGAGTCCGCTCCGGCCACTGGGTCAGAGAGTCCACTCCAGCCAGTGAGTCACAGAGTCCACTCCAGCCACTGGGTCATAGAGTCCACTCCGGCCACTGAGTCAGAGTGTCCACTCCAGCCAATGGGTCAGAGTGTCCACTCCAGCCACTGAGTCAGAGAGTCCACTCCAGCCACTGAGTCAGAGAGTCCACTCCAGCCACTGAGTCAGAATGTCCTCTCCAGCCAGTGGGTCAGAGAGTCCGCTCCAGCCACTGGGTCATATTGTCCACTCCAACCACTGAGTCACAGAGTCCACTCCAGCCACTGAGTCAGAGTGTCCACTCCAGCCACTGGGTCAGATGGTCCATTTCAGCCACTGAGTCAGAATGTCCACTCCAGCCACTGGGTCAGAGAGTCCACTCCGGCCACTGGGTCACAGTGTCCACTCCAGCCACTGGGTCAGAGAGTCCACTCTGGCCACTGAGTCAGAGAGTCCACTCCGGCCACTGAGTCATAGAGTCCACTCCGGCCGCTGAGTCATAGAGTCCACTCCAGCTACTGAGTCAGAATGTCCACTACAGCCACTGGGTCAGCGAGTCCACTCCAGCCACTGAGTCACAGACTCCACTCCAGCCACTGAGTCAGAGAGTCCGCTCCAGCCACTGAGTCAGAGAGTCCACTCCAGCCACTGAGTCAGAGAGTCCACTCCAGCCATTGGGTCAGAGAGTCCACTCCGGCCACTGGGTCAGAGTGTCCACTCCAGCCACTGGGTCAGAGATTCCACTCCAGCCACTGGGTCGGAGAGTCCGCTCGAGCCACTGAGTCAGAGAGTCCACTCCGGCCACATGGTCAGAGAGTCCACCCCACCCACTGGGTGATAGAGTCCACTCCAGCCACTGAGTCATAGAGTCCACTACAGCCACTGGGTCAGAGAGTCCACTCCGGCCACTGGGTCAGACAGTCCACTCCAGCCACTGAGTCAGAGAGTCCACTCCAGCCATTGGGTCAGAGAGTCCACTCCAGCCACTGGGTCAGAGTGTCCACTCCAGCCACTGGGTCAGAGATTCCACTCCGGTCACTGAGTCAGAGAGTCCACTCCTGCCACTGGGTCAGAGTGTCCACTCCAGACACTGGGCCAGAGAGTCCACTCCAGCCACTGAATCAGAGAGTCCACTCCGGCCACTGAGTCAGAGAACCCACTCCGGCCACTGGGTCAGAGAGTCCACTCCAGCCACTGGGTCAGAGAACCACTCCAGCCAGTGACTCACAGACTACACTCCAGCCACTGGGTCGGAGAGTCCACTCGACCACTGAGTCAGAGAGTCCACTCCAGCCACTGGGTCAGAGAGTCCATTCCAGCCACTGAGTCAGAGAGTCCACTTCAGCCACTGGGTCAGAGAGTCCACCGCACCCACTGGGTGATAGAGTCCACTCCAGCCACTGAGCCAGAGAGTCCACTCCGGCCACTGAGTCAGAGAGTCCACTCCGGCCACTGAGTCAGAGAGTCCACTCCAGCCACTGGGTCGGAGAGTCCACTCCAGCTACTGAGTCAGAATGTCCACTACAGCCACTGGGTCAGCGAGTCCACTCCAGCCACTGAGTCACAGACTCCACTCCAGCCATTGGGTCAGAGAGTCCACTCCGGCCACTGGGTCAGAGTGTCCACTCCAGCCACTGGGTCAGAGATTCCACTCCGGTCACTGAGTCAGAGAGTCCACTCCGGCCACTGGGTCAGAGTCTCCACTACAGCCACTGGGTCAGAGAGTCCACTCCAGCCACTGGGTCAGAGTGTCCACTCCAGCCACTGAGTCAGAGAATCCACTCCAGCCACTGGGTCAGAGAACCACTCCAGCCAGTGAGTCACAGACTACACTCCGGCCACTGAGTCACAGTCTCCAGCCACTCGGTCAGAGAGTCCACTCCAGCCATTGCGTAAGAAAGTCCACTCCAGCCACTGGGTCAGAGAGTCCACTCCAGCCACTGGGTCAAAGAGTCCACTCCGGCCACTGGGTCAGAGTGTCCACTCCAGCCACTGGGCCAGAGAGTCCACTACAGCCACTGGGACAGAGATTCCATTCCAGCCACTGAGTCACAGAGTCCACTCCGGCCACTGAGTCATAGAGCCCACTCCAGCCACTGGGTCATAGCGTCCGCTCCGGCCACTGGGTCAGAGAGTCCACTCCAGCCAGTGAGTCACAGAGTCCACTCCAGCCACTGGGTCAGAGAGTCCACTCCGGCCACTGAGTCAGAGTGTCCACTCCAGCCAATGGGTCAGAATGTCCACTCCAGCCACTGAGTCAGAGAGTCCACTCCAGCCACTGAGTCAGAATGTCCACTCCAGCCACTGAGTCAGAGAGTCCACTCCAGCCACTGAGTCAGAATGTCCTCTCCAGCCAGTGGGTCAGAGAGTCCGCTCCAGCCACTGGGTCATATTGTCCACTCCAACCACTGAGTCACAGAGTCCACTCCAGCCACTGAGTCAGAGTGTCCACTCCAGCCACTGAGTCAGAGAGTCCACTCCAGCCACTGGGTCAGATGGTCCATTTCAGCCACTGAGTCAGAATGTCCACTCCAGCCACTGGGTCAGAGAGTCCACTCCGGCCACTGGGTCACAGTGTCCACTCCAGCCACTGGGTCAGAGAGTCCACTCCGGCCACTGGGTCACAGTGTCCACTCCAGCCAGTGGGTCAGAGAGTCCACTCCAGCCACTGGGTCAGAGAGTCCACTCCAGCCACTGAGTCAGAGTGTCCACTCCGGCCACTGAGTCAGAGAGTCCACTCCAGCCACTGAGTCAGAGAGTCCACTCCAGCCACTGGGTCAGAGTGTCCACTGCAGACAGTGGGTCAGAGAGTCCACTCCACCCACTGAGTCACAGAGTCCACTCCAGCCACTGGGTCAGAGAGTCCACTCCAGCCACTGGGTCAGAGAGACTCTTCCAGCCACTGGGTGAGATAGTCCACTCCGGTCACTGAGTCAGAGAGTCCACTCCGGCCACTGGGTCAGAGAGACTCTTCCAGCCACTGGGTGAGATAGTCCACTCCGGTCACTGAGTCAGAGAGTCCACTCCAGCCACGGGGACAGAGAGTCCACTCCAGCCACTGAGTCAGTGAGTCCACTCCGGCCACTGAGTGAGAGTGTCCACTCCAGCCACTGAGTCAGAATGTCCACTCCGGCCACTGAGTCAGAGAGTCCACTCCGGTCACTGAGTCAGAGAGTCCACTCCAGACACTGGGTCAGAGTGTCCACTCCAGCCACTGGGTCATAGATTCCACTCCAGCCACTGAGTCAGAGAGTCCACTCCAGCCAATGGGTCAGAGATTCCACTCCAGCCACTGAGACAGAGTGTCCATTCCGGCCACTGAGTTAGAGAGTCCACTCCAGCCACTAGGTCACAGAGTCCATTCCAGCCACTGGGTCAGAGAGTCCACTCCAGCCACTGGGTCAGAGAGTCCACTTCAGCCACTGGGTCAGAGAGTCCATTCCAGCCACTGGGTCAGAGAGTCCACTCGAGCCACTGAGTCAGAGAGTCCACTTCAGCCACTGGGTCAGAGAGTCCATTCCAGCCACTGAGTCACAGACTCCACTCCGGCCACTGAGTCAGAGAGACCTCTCCAGCCACTGTGTCAGAGAGTCCACTCTGGCCACTGAGTCAGAGAGTCCACTCCGGCCACTGAGTCATAGAGTCCACTCCAACCACTGAGTCATAGAGTCCACTCCGGCCACTGAGTCATAGAGTCCACTCCAGCCACTGGGTCATAGAGTCCGCTCCGGCCACTGGGTCAGAGAGTCCACTCCAGCCAGTGAGTCACAGAGTCCACTCCAGCCACTGGGTCAGAGAGTCCACTCCGACACTGAGTCAGAGTGTCCACTCCAGCCAATGGGTCAGAATGTCCACTCCAGCCACTGAGTCAGAGAGTCCACTCCAGCCACTGAGTCAGAGAGTCCACTCCAGCCACTGAGTCAGAATGTCCTCTCCAGCCAGTGGGTCAGAGAGTCCGCTCCAGCCACTGGGTCATATTGTCCACTCCAACCACTGAGTCACAGAGTCCACTCCAGCCACTGAGTCAGAGAGTCCACTCCAGCCACTGGGTCAGATGGTCCATTTCAGCCACTGAGTCAGAATGTCCACTCCAGCCACTAGGTCAGAGAGTCCACTCCGGCCACTGGGTCACAGTGTCCACTCCAGCCACTGGGTCAGAGAGTCCACTCCGGCCACTGGGTCACAGTGTCCACTCCAGCCAGTGGGTCAGAGAGTCCACTCCAGCCACTGAGTCAGAGAATCCACTCCAGCCACTGAGTCAGAGTGTCCACTCCGGCCACTGAGTCAGAGAGTCCACTCCAGCCACTGGGTCAGAGTGTCCACTGCAGCCAGTGGGTCAGAGAGTCCACTCCATCCACTGAGTCACAGAGTCCACTCCAGCCACTGGGTCAGAGAGTCCACTCTGGTCACTGAGTCAGAGAGTCCACTCCGGCCATTGGGTCAGAGAGTCTACTCCAGCCAATGGGTCAGAGAGTCCTCTCCGGTCACTGAGTCAGAGAGTCCACTCCGGCCACTGGGTCATAGAGTCCACTCTGGTCACTGAGTCAGAGAGTCCACTCCAGCCACTGGGTCAGAGAGTCCACTCCAGCCACGGGGTCAGAGAGTCCACTCCAGCCACTGAGTCAGAGAGTCCACTCCAGCCACTGGGTCAGAGAGTCCACTCCAGCCACTGGGTCAGTAAGTCCATTCCAGCCACGGGGTCAGAGAGTCCACTCCAGCCACTGAGTCAGAGAGTCCACTCCAGCCACTGAGTTAGAGAGTCCACTCCAGCCACTGGGTCAGACAGTCCACTCCAGCCACTGGGTCAGAGAGTCCACTCCGGCCACTGGGTCAGAGAGTCCACTCCAGCCACTGGGTCAGAGAGTCCACTCCAGCCACTGAGTCAGAGAGTCCACTCCGGCCACTGAGTCAGAGAGTCCACTCCGGTCACTGAGTCAGAGAGTCCACTCCAGCCACTGGGTCAGAGAGTCCACTCCGACCACTGGGTCAGAGAGTCCACTCCAGCCACTGAGTCAGAGAGTCCACTCCGACCACTGGGTCAGAGAGTCCACTCCAGCCACTGAGTCAGAGAGTCCACTCCGACCACTGTGTCAGAGAGTCCACTCCAGCCACTGGGCCAGAGAGTCCACTCCGACCACTGTGTCAGAGAGTCCATTCCAGCCACTGGGTCAGAGAGTCCACTCCAGCCACTGGGTCAGAGAGTCCACTCCAACCACTGGGTCGGAGAGTCCACTCGAGCCACTGAGTCAGAGAGTCCACTCCAGCCACTGGGTCAGAGAGTCCACTCCAGCCACTGGGTCGGAGAGTCCACTCGAGCCACTGGGTCGGAGAGTCCACTCCAGCCACTGGGTCAGAGAGTCCACTCGAGCCACTGAGTCAGAGAGTCCACTTCAGCCACTGGGTCAGAGAGTCCACCCCACCCACTGGGTGATAGAGTCCACTCCAGCCACTGAGTCAGAGAGTCCACTCCGGCCACTGAGTCAGAGAGTCCACTCCGGTCACTGAGTCATAGAGTCCACTCCAGCTACTGAGTCAGAATGTCCACTCCAGCCACTGGGTCAGCGAGTCCACTCCAGCCACTGAGTCACAGACTCCACTCCAGCCTTTGGGTCAGAGAGTCCACTCCGGCCACTGGGTCAGAGTGTCCTCTCCAGCCACTGGGTCAGAGATTCCACTCCGGTCACTGAGTCAGACAGTCCACTCCGGCCACTGGGTCAGAGTCTCCACTCCAGCCACTGAGTCAGAGAACCCACTCCGGCCACTTTGTCAGAGGGTCCACTCCAGCCACTGAGTCAGACTGTCCACTCCAGCCTCTGGGTCAGAGAGTCCACTACAGCCACTGGTTCAGAGAGTCCACTCCAGCCACTGGGTCAGAGTGTCCACTCCAGCCACTGAGTCAGAGAATCCACTCCAGCCACTGGGTCAGAATACCACTCCAGCCAGTGAGTCACAGACTACACTCCGGCCACTGAGTCACAGTCTCCAGCCACTCGGTCAGAGAGTCCACTCCAGCCATTGCGTAAGAAAGTCCACTCCAGCCACTGGGTCAGAGAGTCCACTCCAGCCACTGGGTCAAAGAGTCCACTCCGGCCACTGGGTCAGAGTGTCCACTCCAGCCACTGAGCCAGAGAGTCCACTACAGCCACTGGGACAGAGATTCCATTCCAGCCACTGAGTCACAGAGTCCACTCCGGCCACTGAGTCATAGAGTCCACTCCGGCCCCTGAGTCATAGAGTCCACTCCAGCCACTGGGTCATAGCGTCCGCTCCGGCCACTGGGTCAGAGAGTCCACTCCAGCCAGTGAGTCACAGAGTCCACTCCAGCCACTGGGTCAGAGAGTCCACTCCGGCCACTGAGTCAGAGTGTCCACTCCAGCCAATGGGTCAGAATGTCCACTCCAGCCACTGAGTCAGAGAGTCCACTCCAGCCACTGAGTCAGAATGTCCACTCCAGCCACTGAGTCAGAGAGTCCACTCCAGCCACTGAGTCAGAATGTCCTCTCCAGCCAGTGGGTCAGAGAGTCCGCTCCAGCCACTGGGTCATATTGTCCACTCCAACCACTGAGTCACAGAGTCCAATCCAGCCACTGTGTCAGAGGGTCCACTCCAGCCACTGGGTCAGATGGTCCATTTCAGCCACTGAGTCAGAATGTCCACTCCAGCCACTGGGTCAGAGAGTCCACTCCGGCCACTGGGTCACAGTGTCCACTCCAGCCACTGGGTCAGAGAGTCCACTCCGGCCACTGGGTCACAGTGTCCACTCCAGCCAGTGGGTCAGAGAGTCCACTCCAGCCACTGGGTCAGAGAGTCCACTCCAGCCACTGAGTCAGAGAATCCACTCCAGCCACTGAGTCAGAGTGTCCACTCCGGCCACTGAGTCAGAGAGTCCACTCCAGCCACTGAGTCAGAGAGTCCACTCCAGCCACTGGGTCAGAGTGTCCACTGCAGCCAGTGGGTCAGAGAGTCCTCTCCACCCACTGAGTCACAGAGTCCACTCCAGCCACTGGGTCAGAGAGTCCACTCTGGTCACTGAGTCAGAGAGTCCACTCCGGCCACTGGGTCATAGAGTCCACTCCGGTCACTGAGTCAGAGAGTCCACTCCGGTCACTGAGTCAGAGAGTCCACTCCAGCCACTGGGTCAGAGAGACCACTCCAGCCACGGGGTCAGAGAGTCCACTCCGGTCACTGAGTCAGAGAGTCCACTCCAGCCACTGAGTCAGAATGTCCACTCCGGCCACTGAGTCAGAGAGTCCACTCCGGCCACTGAGTCAGAGAGTCCACTCCGGCCACTGAGTCAGAGAGTCCACTCCAGCCACTGGGTCACAGAGTCCATTCCAGCCACTGGGTCAGAGAGTCCACTCCAGCCACTGGGTCAGAGAGTCCACTCGAGCCACTGAGTCAGAGAGTCCATTCCAGCCACTGGGTCAGAGAGTCCACTCCGGCCACTTGGTCAGAGAGTCCACCCCACCCACTGGGTGATAGAGTCCAATCCAGCCACTGAGTCAGAGAGTCCACTCCGGCCACTGAGTCAGAGAGTCCACTCCAGCCACTAAGTCAGAGTATCCACTCCAGCCAATGGGTCAGAGATTCCACTCCAGCCACTAAGTCAGAGTATCCACTCCAGCCAATGGGTCAGAGATTCCACTCCAGCCACTGAGACAGAGTGTCCATTCCGGCCACTGAGTCAGAGTGTCCACTCCAGCCACTGGGTCAGAGAGTCCACTCCAGCCACTGGGTCAGAGATTCCACTCCAGCCACTGAGACAGAGTGTCCATTCCGGCCACTGAGTCAGAGTGTCCACTTCAGCCACTGGGTCACAGAGTCCATTCCAGCCACTGAGTCAGAGAGTCCACTTCAGCCACTGGGTCAGAGAGTCCACTCCAGCCACTGGGTCGGAGAGTCCACTCGAGCCACTGAGTCAGAGAGTCCACTCCAGCCACTGGGTCAGAGAGTCCACTCCAGCCACTGGGTCGGAGAGTCCACTCGAGCCACTGAGTCACAGACTCCACTCCAGCCATTGGGTCAGAGAGTCCACTCCGGCCACTGGGTCAGAGTGTCCACTCCAGCCACTGGGTCAGAGATTCCACTCCGGTCACTGAGTCAGAGAGTCCACTCCGGCCACTGGGTCAGAGTGTCCACTCCAGCCACTGGGCCAGAGAGCCAATCCAGCCACTGAGTCAGAGAGTCCACTCCGGCCACTGAGTCAGAGAACCCACTCCGGCCACTTGGTCAGAGGGTCCACTCCAGCCACTGAGTCAGACTGTCCACTCCAGCCACTGGGTCAGAGAGTCCACTACAGCCACTGGGTCAGAGAGTCCACTCCAGCCACTGGGTCAGAGTGTCCACTCCAGCCACTGAGTCAGAGAATCCACTCCAGCCACTGGGTCAGAGAGTCCACTCCAGCCACTGGGTCAAAGAGTCCACTCCGGCCACTGGGTCAGAGTGTCCACTCCAGCCACTGGGCCAGGGAGTCCACTCCAGCCACTGGGCCAGAGAGTCCACTACAGCCACTGGGACAGAGATTCCATTCCAGCCACTGAGTCACAGAGTCCACTCCGGCCACTGCGTCAGAGAGACCTCTCCAGCCACTGGGTCAGAGAGTCCACTCTGGCCACTGAGTCAGAGAGTCCACTCCGGCCACTGAGTCATAGAGTCCACTCCGGCCACTGAGTCATAGAGTCCACTCCAGCCACTGAGTCAGAATGTCCACTACAGCCACTGGGTCAGCGAGTCCACTCCAGCCACTGAGTCACAGACTCCACTCCGGACACTGAGTCAGAGAGTCCGCTCCAGCCACTGAGTCAGAGAGTCCACTCCAGCCATTGGGTCAGAGAGTCCACTCCGGCCACTGGGTCAGAGTGTCCACTCCAGCCACTGGGTCAGAGAGTCCACTCCAGCCACTGGGTCAGAGAGTCCACTCCGGTCACTGAGTCAGAGAGTCCACTCCGGCCACTGGGTCAGAGTGTCCACTCACGCTTCTGGGTCACAGTGTCCACTCCAGCCAGTGGGTCAGAGAGTCCACTCCAGCCACTGGGTCAGAGAGTCCACTCCAGCCACTGAGTCAGAGAGTCCACTCCAGCCACTGAGTCAGAGAGTCCACTCCGGCCACTGAGTCAGAGAGTCCACTCCAGCCATTGGGTCAGAGAGTCCACTCCAGCCACTGAGTCAGAGAGTCCACTCCAGCCATTGGGTCAGAGAGTCCACTCCAGCCACTGAGTCAGAGAGTCCACTCCAGCCACTGAGTCAGAGAGTCCACTCCAGCCATTGGGTCATAGAGTCCACTCCGGCCACTGGGTCAGAGTGTCCACTCACGCTTCTGGGTCACAGTGTCCACTCCAGCCAGTGGGTCAGAGAGTCCACTCCAGCCACTGGGTCAGAGAGTCCACTCCAGCCACTGAGTCAGAGAGTCCACTCCAGCCACTGAGTCAGAGAGTCCACTCCGGCCACTGAGTCAGAGAGTCCACTCCAGCCATTGGGTCAGAGAGTCCACTCCAGCCACTGAGTGAGAGAGTCCACTCCAGCCATTGGGTCAGAGAGTCCACTCCAGCCACTGAGTCAGAGAGTCCACTCCAGCCACTGAGTCAGAGAGTCCACTCCAGCCATTGGGTCAGAGAGTCCACTCCGGCCACTGGGTCAGAGTGTCCATCCCAGCCACTGGGTCAGAGAGTCCACTCCAGCCACTGGGTCAGAGAGTCCACTCCGGTCACTGAGTCAGAGAGTCCACTCCGGCCACTGGGTCAGAGTGTCCACTCCGGCTTCTGGGTCACAGTGTCCACTCCAGCCAGTGGGTCAGAGAGTCCACTCCAGCCACTGGGTCAGAGAGTCCACTCCGGCCACTGAGTCAGAGAGTCCACTCCGGCCACTGAGTCAGAGAGTCCACTCCAGCCACTGAGTCAGAGAGTCCACTCCAGCCACTGGGTCAGAGTGTCCACTGCAGCCAGTGGGTCAGAGAGTCCTCTCCACCCACTGAGTCACAGAGTCCACTCCAGCCACTGGGTCAGAGAGTCCACTCTGGTCACTGAGTCAGAGAATCCACTCCGGCCACTGGGTCAGAGAGTCCAATCCGGTCACTGAGTCAGAGAGTCCACTCCGGCCACTGGGTCATAGAGTCCACTCCAGCCACTGGGTCAGAGAGTCCACTCCAGCCACTGAGTTAGAGAGTCCACTCCAGCCACTGGGTCACAGAGTCCATTCCAGCCACTGGGTCAGAGAGTCCACTCCAGCCACTGGGTCAGAGAGTCCATTCCAGCAACTGAGTCAGAGAGTCCACTCCAGCCACTGGGTCAGAGAGTCCATTCCAGCCACTGGGTCAGAGAGTCCACTCCAGCCACTGGGTCAGAGAGTCCACTTCAGCCACTGGGTCACAGAGTCCATTCCAGCCACTGAGTCAGAGAGTCCACTTCAGCCATTGGGTCAGAGAGTCCACTCCAGCCACTGGGTCGGAGAGTCCACTCGAGCCACTGGGTCAGAGAGTCCACTCCAGCCACTGGGTCAGAGAGTCCACTCCAGCCACTGGGTCGGAGAGTCCACTCCAGCCACTGAGTCACAGACTCCACTCCAGCCATTGGGTCAGAGAGTCCACTCCGGCCACTGGGTCAGAGTGTCCACTCCAGCCACTGGGTCAGAGATTCCACTCCGGTCACTGAGTCAGAGAGTCCACTCCGGCCACTGGGTCAGAGTGTCCACTCCAGCCACTGGGCCAGAGAGTCCACTCCAGCCACTGAGTCAGAGAGTCCACTCCGGCCACTGAGTCAGAGAACCCACTCCGGCCACTTGGTCAGAGGGTCCACTCCAGCCACTGAGTCAGACTGTCCACTCCAGCCACTGGGTCAGAGAGTCCACTACAGCCACTGGGTCAGAGAGTCCACTCCAGCCACTGGGTCAGAGTGTCCACTCCAGCCACTGAGTCAGAGAATCCACTCCAGCCACTGGGTCAGAGAGTCCACTCCAGCCACTGGGTCAAAGAGTCCACTCCGGCCACTGGGTCAGAGTGTCCACTCCAGCCACTGGGCCAGAGAGTCCACTCCAGCCACTGGGCCAGAGAGTCCACTACAGCCACTGGGACAGAGATTCCATTCCAGCCACTGAGTCACAGAGTCCACTCCGGCCACTGCGTCAGAGAGACCTCTCCAGCCACTGGGTCAGAGAGTCCACTCTGGCCACTGAGTCAGAGAGTCCACTCCGGCCACTGAGTCATCGAGTCCACTCCGGCCACTGAGTCATAGAGTCCACTCCAGCCACTGAGTCAGAATGTCCACTACAGCCACTGGGTCAGCGAGTCCACTCCAGCCACTGAGTCACAGACTCCACTCCGGACACTGAGTCAGAGAGTCCGCTCCAGCCACTGAGTCAGAGAGTCCACTCCAGCCATTGGGTCAGAGAGTCCACTCCGGCCACTGGGTCAGAGTGTCCACTCCAGCCACTGGGTCAGAGAGTCCACTCCGGTCACTGAGTCAGAGACTCCACTCCGGTCACTGAGTCAGAGAGTCCACTCCAGCCACTGAGTCAGAGAGTCCACTCCAGCCACTGAGTCAGAGAGTCCACTCCAGCCATTGGGTCAGAGAGTCCACTCCGGCCACTGGGTCAGAGTGTCCACTCCAGCCACTGGGTCAGAGAGTCCACTCCAGCCACTGGGTCAGAGAGTCCACTCCAGCCTCTGAGTCAGAGTGTCCACTCCGGCCACTGAGTCAGAGAGTCCACTCCAGCCACTGAGTCAGAGAGTCCACTCCAGCCACTGGGTCAGAGTGTCCACTGCAGCCAGTGGGTCAGAGAGTCCTCTCCACCCACTGAGTCACAGAGTCCACTCCAGCCACTGGGTCAGAGAGTCCACTCCGGTCACTGAGTCAGAGAGTCCACTCCGGCCACTGGGTCATAGAGTCCACTCCGGTCACTGAGTCAGAGAGTCCACTCCAGCCACTGGGTCAGAGAGTCCACTCCAGCCACGGGGTCAGAGAGTCCACTCCGGTCACTGAGTCAGAGAGTCCACTCCAGCCACGGGGTCAGAGAGTCCACTCCAGCCACTGAGTCAGAGAGTCCACTCCGGCCACTGAGTGAGAGGGTCCACTCCAGCCACTGAGTCAGAATGTCCACTCCGGCCACTGTGTCAGAGAGTCCACTCCGGCCACTGAGTCAGAGAGTCCACTCCGGCCACTGAGTCAGAGAGTCCACTCGAGCCACTGAGTCAGAGAGTCCACTCCAGCCACTGGGTCGGAGAGTCCACTTCATCCACTGGATCTGAGAGTCCAATCCTGCCACTGGGTCAGAGAGTCCACTCCGGCCACTGGGTCAGAGAGTCCACCCCACCCACTGGGTGATAGAGTCCACTCCAGCCACTGGGTCAGAGATTCCACTCCAGCCACTGAGACAGAGTGTCCATTCCGGCCACTGAGTCAGAGTGTCCACTCCAGCAACTGATTCAGAGCGTCCACTCCAGCCACTGGGTCAGAGAGTCCACTCCAGCCACTGAGTCAGAGAGTCCACTCCGACCACTGGGTCAGAGAGTCCATTCCAGCCACTGGGTCAGAGAGTCCACTCCAGTCACTGGGTCAGAGAGTCCATTCCAGCCACTGGGTCAGAGAGTCCACTCCAGCCACTGGGTCACAGAGTCCATTCCAGCCACTGAGTCAGAGAGTCCACTTCAGCCACTGGGTCAGAGAGTCCACTCCAGCCACTGGGTCGGAGAGTCCACTCGAGCCACTGAGTCAGAGAGTCCACTCCAGCCACTGGGTCAGAGAGTCCACTCCAGCCACTGGGTCGGAGAGTCCACTCGAGCCACTGAGTCACAGACTCCACTCCAGCCATTGGGTCAGAGAGTCCACTCCGGCCACTGGGTCAGAGTGTCCACTCCAGCCACTGGGTCAGACATTCCACTCCGGTCACTGAGTCAGAGAGTCCACTCCGGCCACTGGGTCAGAGTGTCCACTCCAGCCACTGGGCCAGAGAGTCCACTCCAGCCACTGAGTCAGAGAGTCCACTCCGGCCACTGAGTCAGAGAACCCACTCCGGCCACTTGGTCAGAGGGTCCACTCCAGCCACTGAGTCAGACTGTCCACTCCAGCCACTGGGTCAGAGAGTCCACTACAGCCACTGGGTCAGAGAGTCCACTCCAGCCACTGGGTCAGAGTGTCCACTCCAGCCACTGAGTCAGAGAATCCACTCCAGCCACTGGGTCAGAGAGTCCACTGCAGCCACTGGGTCAAAGAGTCCACTCCGGCCACTGGGTGATAGTGTCCACTCCAGCCACTGGGCCAGAGAGTCCACTCCAGCCACTGGGCCAGAGAGTCCACTACAGCCACTGGGACAGAGATTCCATTCCAGCCACTGAGTCACAGAGTCCACTCCAGCCACTGCGTCAGAGAGACCTCTCCAGCCACTGGGTCAGAGAGTCCACTCTGGCCACTGAGTCAGAGAGTCCACTCCGGCCACTGAGTCATCGAGTCCACTCCGGCCACTGAGTCATAGAGTCCACTCCAGCCACTGAGTCAGAATGTCCACTACAGCCACTGGGTCAGCGAGTCCACTCCAGCCACTGAGTCACAGACTCCACTCCGGACACTGAGTCAGAGAGTCCGCTCCAGCCACTGAGTCAGAGAGTCCACTCCAGCCATTGGGTCAGAGAGTCCACTCCAGCCACTGGGTCAGAGTGTCCACTCCAGCCACTGGGTCAGAGAGTCCACTCCGGTCACTGAGTCAGAGAGTCCACTCCGGTCACTGAGTCAGAGAGTCCACTCCAGCCACTGAGTCAGAGAGTCCACTCCAGCCACTGAGTCAGAGAGTCCACTCCAGCCATTGGGTCAGAGAGTCCACTCCGGCCACTGGGTCAGAGTGTCCACTCCAGCCACTGGGTCAGAGAGTCCACTCCAGCCACTGGGTCAGAGAGTCCACTCCGGTCACTGAGTCAGAGAGTCCACTCCGGCCACTGGGTCAGAGTGCCCACTCCGGCTTCTGGGTCACAGTGTCCACTCCAGCCAGTGGGTCAGAGAGTCCACTCCAGCCACTGGGTCAGAGAGTCCACTCCAGCCTCTGAGTCAGAGTGTCCACTCCGGCCACTGAGTCAGAGAGTCCACTCCAGCCACTGAGTCAGAGAGTCCACTCCAGCCACTGGGTCAGAGTGTCCACTGCAGCCAGTGGGTCAGAGAGTCCTCTCCACCCACTGAGTCACAGAGTCCACTCCAGCCACTGGGTCAGAGAGTCCACTCCGGTCACTGAGTCAGAGAGTCCACTCCGGCCACTGGGTCATAGAGTCCACTCCGGTCACTGAGTCAGAGAGTCCACTCCAGCCACTGGGTCAGAGAGTCCACTCCAGCCACGGGGTCAGAGAGTCCACTCCGGTCACTGAGTCAGAGAGTCCACTCCAGCCACGGGGTCAGAGAGTCCACTCCAGCCACTGAGTCAGAGAGTCCACTCCGGCCACTGAGTGAGAGGGTCCACTCCAGCCACTGAGTCAGAATGTCCACTCCGGCCACTGTGTCAGAGAGTCCACTCCGGCCACTGAGTCAGAGAGTCCACTCCGGCCACTGAGTCAGAGAGTCCACTCGAGCCACTGAGTCAGAGAGTCCACTCCAGCCACTGGGTCGGAGAGTCCACTTCATCCACTGGATCTGAGAGTCCAATCCTGCCACTGGGTCAGAGAGTCCACTCCGGCCACTTGGTCAGAGAGTCCACCCCACCCACTGGGTGATAGAGTCCACTCCAGCCACTGGGTCATAGATTCCACTCCAGCCACTGAGTCAGAGTGTCCACTCCAGCAACTGATTCAGAGCGTCCACTCCAGCCACTGGGTCAGAGAGTCCACTCCAGCCACTGAGTCAGAGAGTCCACTCCGACCACTGGGTCAGACAGTCCATTCCAGCCACTGGGTCAGAGAGTCCACTCCAGCCACTGGGTCAGAGAGTCCATTCCAGCCACTGAGTCAGAGAGTCCACTCCGACCACTGGGTCAGACAGTCCATTCCAGCCACTGGGTCAGAGAGTCCACTCCAGTCACTGGGTCAGAGAGTCCATTCCAGCCACTGGGTCAGAGAGTCCACTCCAGCCACTGGGTCACAGAGGCCATTCCAGCCACTGAGTCAGAGAGTCCACTTCAGCCACTGGGTCAGAGAGTCCACTCCAGCCACTGGGTCGGAGAGTCCACTCGAGCCACTGAGTCAGAGAGTCCACTCCAGCCACTGGGTCAGAGAGTCCACTCCAGCCACTGGGTCGGAGAGTCCACTCGAGCCACTGAGTCACAGACTCCACTCCAGCCATTGGGTCAGAGAGTCCACTCCGGCCACTGGGTCAGAGTGTCCACTCCAGCCACTGGGTCAGACATTCCACTCCGGTCACTGAGTCAGAGAGTCCACTCCGGCCACTGGGTCAGAGTGTCCACTCCAGCCACTGGGCCAGAGAGTCCACTCCTGCCACTGAGTCAGAGAGTCCACTCCGGCCACTGAGTCAGAGAACCCACTCCGGCCACTTGGTCAGAGGGTCCACTCCAGCCCCTGAGTCAGACTGTCCACTCCAGCCACTGGGTCAGAGAGTCCACTACAGCCACTGGGTCAGAGAGTCCACTCCAGCCACTGGGTCAGAGTGTCCACTCCAGCCACTGAGTCAGAGAATCCACTCCAGACACTGGGTCAGAGAGTCCACTCCAGCCACTGGGTCAAAGAGTCCACTCCGGCCACTGGGTGATAGTGTCCACTCCAGCCACTGGGCCAGAGAGTCCACTCCAGCCACTGGGCCAGAGAGTCCACTACAGCCACTGGGACAGAGATTCCATTCCAGCCACTGAGTCACAGAGTCCACTCCGGCCACTGCGTCAGAGAGACCTCTCCAGCCACTGGGTCAGAGAGTCCACTCTGGCCACTGAGTCAGAGAGTCCACTCCGGCCACTGAGTCATAGAGTCCACTCCGGCCACTGAGTCATAGAGTCCACTCCAGCCACTGAGTCAGAATGTCCACTACAGCCACTGGGTCAGCGAGTCCACTCCAGCCACTGAGTCACAGACTCCACTCCGGACACTGAGTCAGAGAGTCCGCTCCAGCCACTGAGTCAGAGAGTCCACTCCAGCCATTGGGTCAGAGAGTCCACTCCGGCCACTGGGTCAGAGTGTCCACTCCAGCCACTGGGTCAGAGAGTCCACTCCGGTCACTGAGTCAGAGAGTCCACTCCAGTCACTGAGTCAGAGAGTCCACTCCAGCCACTGAGTCAGAGAGTCCACTCCAGCCACTGAGTCAGAGAGTCCACTCCAGCCATTGGGTCAGAGAGTCCACTCCGGCCACTGGGTCAGAGTGTCCACTCCAGCCACTGGGTCAGAGAGTCCACTCCAGCCACTGGGTCAGAGAGTCCACTCCGGTCACTGAGTCAGAGAGTCCACTCCGGCCACTGGGTCAGAGTGTCCACTCCGGCTTCTGGGTCACAGTGTCCACTCCAGCCAGTGGGTCAGAGAGTCCACTCCAGCCACTGGGTCAGAGAGTCCACTCCAGCCACTGAGTCAGAGTGTCCACTCCGGCCACTGAGTCAGAGAGTCCACTCCAGCCACTGAGTCAGAGAGTCCACTCCAGCCACTGGGTCAGAGTGTCCACTGCAGCCAGTGGGTCAGAGAGTCCTCTCCACCCACTGAGTCACAGAGTCCACTCCAGCCACTGGGTCAGAGAGTCCACTCTGGTCACTGAGTCAGAGAGTCCACTCCGGCCACTGGGTCAGAGAGACTACTCCAGGCACTGGGTCAGAGAGTCCACTCCGGTCACTGAGTCAGAGAGTCCACTCCGGCCACTGGGTCATAGAGTCCACTCCGGTCACTGAGTCAGAGAGTCCACTCCAGCCACTGGGTCAGAGAGTCCACTCCAGCCACGGGGTCAGAGAGTCCACTCCAGCCACGGGGTCAGAGAGTGCACTCCGGTCACTGAGTCAGAGAGTCCACTCCAGCCACGGGGTCAGAGAGTCCACTCCAGCCACTGAGTCAGAGAGTGCACTCCGGCCACTGAGTGAGAGGGTCCACTCCAGCCACTGAGTCAGAGAGTCCACTCCGGCCACTGAGTCAGAGAGTCCACTCCGGCCACTGAGTCAGAGAGTCCACTCAAGCCACTGAGTCAGAGAGTCCACTCCAGCCACTGGGTCAGAGAGTCCACTCCAGCCACTGGGTCGGAGAGTCCACTTCATCCACTGGGTCTGAGAGTCCAATCCAGCCACTGGGTCAGAGAGTCCACTCGAGCCACTGAGTCAGAGAGTCCACTCCAGCCACTGGGTCGGAGAGTCCACTTCATCCACTGGGTCTGAGAGTCCAATCCAGCCACTGGGTCAGAGAGTCCACTCCGGCCACTGGGTCAGAGAGTCCACCCCACCCACTGGGTGATAGAGTCCACTCCAGCCACTGGGTCATAGATTCCACTCCAGCCACTAAGTCAGAGTATCCACTCCAGCCAATGGGTCAGAGATTCCACTCCAGCCACTGAGACAGAGTGTCCATTCCGGCCACTGGGTCAGAGAGTCCATTCCAGCCACTGAGTCAGAGAGTCCACTCCAGCCACTGGGTCACAGAGTCCATTCCAGCCACTGAGTCAGAGAGTCCACTTCAGCCACTGGGTCAGAGAGTCCACTCCAGCCACTGGGTCAGAGAGTCCATTCCAGCCACTGAGTCAGAGAGTCCACTCCAGCCACTGGGTCACAGAGTCCATTCCAGCCACTGAGTCAGAGAGTCCACTTCAGCCACTGGGTCAGAGAGTCCACTCCAGCCATTGAGTCAGAGAGTCCACTCCAGCCACTGGGTCAGAGAGTCCACTCGAGCCACTGAGTCACAGACTCCACTCCAGCCATTGGGTCAGAGAGTCCACTCCGGCCACTGGGTCAGAGTGTCCACTCCAGCCACTGGGTCAGAGATTCCACTCCGGTCACTGAGTCAGAGAGTCCACTCCGGCCACTGGGTCAGAGTGTCCACTCCAGCCACTGGGCCAGAGAGTCCACTCCAGCCACTGAGTCAGAGAGTCCACTCCGGCCACTGAGTCAGAGAACCCACTCCGGCCACTTGGTCAGAGGGTCCACTCCAGCCACTGAGTCAGACTGTCCACTCCAGCCACTGGGTCAGAGAGTCCACTACAGCCACTGGGTCAGAGAGTCCACTCCAACCACTGGGTCAGAGTGTCCACTCCAGCCACTGAGTCAGAGAATCCACTCCAGCCACTGGGTCAGAGAGTCCACTCCAGCCACTGGGCCAGAGAGTCCACTCCAGCCACTGGGCCAGAGAGTCCACTACAGCCACTGGGACAGAGATTCCATTCCAGCCACTGAGTCACAGAGTCCACTCCGGCCACTGCGTCAGAGAGACCTCTCCAGCCACTGGGTCAGAGAGTCCACTCTGGCCACTGAGTCAGAGAGTCCACTCCGGCCACTGAGTCATAGAGTCCACTCCGGCCACTGAGTCATAGAGTCCACTCCAGCCACTGAGTCAGAATGTCCACTACAGCCACTGGGTCAGCGAGTCCACTCCAGCCACTGAGTCACAGACTCCACTCCGGGCACTGAGTCAGAGAGTCCGCTCCAGCCACTGAGTCAGAGAGTCCACTCCAGCCACTGAGTCAGAGAGTCCACTCCAGCCATTGGGTCAGAGAGTCCACTCCGGCCACTGGGTCAGAGTGTCCACTCCAGCCACTGGGTCAGAGAGTCCACTCCAGCCACTAGGTCAGAGAGTCCACTCCGGTCACTGAGTCAGAGAGTCCACTCCGGCCACTGGGTCGGAGTGTCCACTCCAGCCACTGGGCCAGATAGTCCACTCCAGCCACTGAGTCAGAGAGTCCACTCCGGCCACTGAGTCAGAGTGTCCACCACAGACACTGGGTCAGACTGTCCACTCCAGCCACTGGGTCAGATAGTCCACTCCAGCCACTGGGTCAGAGAGTCCACTACAGCCACTGGGTCAGAGAGTCCACTCCAGCCACTGAGTCAGAGAGTCCACTCCGACCACTGGGTCAGAGAGTCCACTCCAGCCACTGAGTCAGAGAGTCCACTCCGACCACTGGGTCAGAGAGTCCACTCCAGCCACTGAGTTAGAGAGTCCTCTCCAGCCACTGACTCAGAGAGTCCACTCCGACCACTGGGTCAGAGAGTCCACACCAGCCACTGGGTCAGAGAGTCCACTCCAGCCATTGTTCAGAGAGTCCACTCCAGCCACTGGGTCGGAGAGTCCACTCGAGCCACTGAGTCAGAGAGTCCACTTCAGCCACTGGGTCAGAGAGTCCACTCCAGCCACTGGGTCAGAGAGTCCACTCCAGCCACTGGGTCAGAGAGTCCACTCCAGCCACTGGGTCGGAGAGTCCTCTCGAGCCACTGAGTCAGAGAGTCCACTTCAGCCACTGAGTCAGAGAGTCCACTTCAGCCACTGGGTCAGAGAGTCCACACCGGCCACATGGTCAGAGAGTCCACCCCACCCACTGGGTGATAGAGTCCACTCCAGCCACTGAGTCAGAGAGTCCACTCCGGCCACTGAGTCAGAGAGTCCACTCCAGCCACTGAGTCAGAGAGTCCACTCCAGCCACTGGGTCAGCGAGTCCACTCCAGCCACTGGGTCGGAGAGTCCACTCCAGCCACTGGGTCAGAGAGTCCACTCCAGCCACTGGGTCAGAGAGTCCATTCCAGCCACTGGGTCAGAGAGTCCACTTCAGCCACTGGGTCAGAGATTCCACTCCGGTCACTGAGTCAGAGAGTCCACTCCGGCCACTGGTTCAGAGTGTCCACTCCAGCCACTGGGCCAGAGAGTCCACTCCAGCCACTGAGTCAGAGAGTCCACTCCGGCCACTGAGTCAGAGAACCCACTCCGGCCACTTGGTCAGAGGGTCCACTCCAGCCACTGAGTCAGACTGTCCACTCCAGCCTCTGGGTCAGAGAGTCCACTACAGCCACTGGGTCAGAGAGTCCACTCCAGCCACTGGGTCAGAGTGTCCACTCCAGCCACTGAGTCAGAGAATCCTCTCCAGCCACTGGGTCAGAGAGTCCACTCCAGCCACTGGGTCAAAGAGTCCAACCCGGCCACTGGGTCAGAGTGTCCACTCCAGCCACTGGGCCAGAGAGTCCACTACAGCCACTGGGACAGAGATTCCATTCCAGCCACTGAGTCACAGAGTCCACTCCGGCCACTGCGTCAGAGAGACCTCTCCAGCCACTGGGTCAGAGAGTCCACTCTGGCCACTGAGTCAGAGAGTCCACTTCAGCCACTGAGTCAGAGAGTCCACTTCAGCCACTGGGTCAGAGAGTCCACTCCGGCCACATGGTCAGAGAGTCCACCCCACCCACTGGGTGATAGAGTCCACTCCAGCCACTGAGTCAGAGAGTCCACTCCGGCCACTGAGTCAGAGAGTCCACTCCAGCCACTGAGTCAGAGAGTCCACTCCAGCCACTGGGTCAGCGAGTCCACTCCAGCCACTAAGTCGGAGAGTCCACTCCAGCCACTGGGTCAGAGAGTCCACTCCAGCCACTGGGTCAGAGAGTCCATTCCAGCCACTGGGTCAGAGAGTCCACTTCAGCCACTGGGTCAGAGATTCCACTCCGGTCACTGAGTCAGAGAGTCCACTCCGGCCACTGGTTCAGAGTGTCCACTCCAGCCACTGGGCCAGAGAGTCCACTCCAGCCACTGAGTCAGAGAGTCCACTCCGGCCACTGAGTCAGAGAACCCACTCCGGCCACTTGGTCAGAGGGTCCACTCCAGCCACTGAGTCAGACTGTCCACTCCAGCCTCTGGGTCAGAGAGTCCACTACAGCCACTGGGTCAGAGAGTCCACTCCAGCCACTGGGTCAGAGTGTCCACTCCAGCCACTGAGTCAGAGAATCCTCTCCAGCCACTGGGTCAGAGAGTCCACTCCAGCCACTGGGTCAAAGAGTCCACTCCGGCCACTGGGTCAGAGTGTCCACTCCAGCCACTGGGCCAGAGAGTCCACTACAGCCACTGGGACAGAGATTCCATTCCAGCCACTGAGTCACAGAGTCCACTCCGGCCACTGCGTCAGAGAGACCTCTCCAGCCACTCGGTCAGAGAGTCCACTCTGGCCACTGAGTCAGAGAGTCCACTCCGGCCACTGAGTCATAGAGTCCACTCCGGCCACTGAGTCATAGAGTCCACTCCAGCTACTGAGTCAGAATGTCCACTACAGCCACTGGGTCAGCGAGTCCACTCCAGCCACTGAGTCACAGACTCCACTCCGGACACTGAGTCAGAGAGTCCACTCCAGGCACTGGGTCAGAGAGTCCACTCCGGTCACTGAGTCAGAGAGTCCACTCCGGCCACTGGGTCATAGAGTCCACTCCGGTCACTGAGTCAGAGAGTCCACTCCAGCCACTGGGTCAGAGAGTCCACTCCAGCCACGGGGTCAGAGAGTCCACTCCAGCCACTGCGTAAGAGAGTCCACTCCAGCCACTGGGTCAGAGAGTCCACTCCAGCCACGGGGTCAGTGAGTCCACTCCGGCCACTGACTGAGAGGGTCCACTCCAGCCACTGAGTCAGAATGTCCACTCCGGCCACTGAGTCAGAGAGTCCACTCCGGCCACTGAGTCAGAGAGTCCACTCCGGCCACTGAGTCAGAGAGTCCACTCCAGCTACTGGGTCACAGAGTCCATTCCAGCCACTGGGTCAGAGAGTCCACTCCAGCCACTGGGTCAGAGATTCCACTCCAGCCACTGAGACAGAGTGTCCATTCCGGCCACTGAGTCAGAGTGTCCACTCCAGCCACTGGGTCAGAGAGTCCACTCCAGCCACTGAGTTAGAGAGTCCACTCCAGCCACTGGGTCACAGAGTCCATTCCAGCCACTGAGTCAGAGAGTCCACTCCAGCCACTGGGTCAGAGAGTCCACTCCAGCCACTGGGTCACAGAGTCCATTCCAGCCACTGAGTCAGAGAGTCCACTTCAGCCACTGGGTCAGAGAGTCCACTTCAGCCACTGGGTCTCAGAGTCCATTCCAGCCACTGAGTCAGAGAGTCCACTTCAGCCACTGAGTCACAGACTCCAATCCAGCCATTGGGTCAGAGAGTCCACTCCGGCCACTGGGTCAGAGTGTCCACTCCAGCCACTGGGTCAGAGAGTCCACTCCGGCCACTGAGTCATAGAGTCCACTCCGGCCACTGAGTAATAGAGTCCACTCCAGCCACAGAGTCAGAATGTCCACTACAGCCACTGGGTCAGCGAGTCCACTCCAGCCACTGAGTCACAGACTCCACTCCGGACACTGAGTCAGAGATCCGCTCCAGCCACTGAGTCAGAGAGTCCACTCCAGCCATTGGGTCAGAGAGTCCACTCCGGCCACTGGGTCAGAGTGTCCACTCCAGCCACTGGGTCAGAGAGTCCACTCCAGCCACTGGGTCAGAGAGTCCACTCCGGTCACTGAGTCAGAGAGTCCACTCCGGCCACTGGGTCAGAGTGTCCACTCCGGCTTCTGGGTCACAGTGTCCACTCCAGCCACTGGGTCAGAGAGTCCACTCCAGCCACTGGGTCAGAGAGTCCACTCCAGCCACTGAGTCAGAGAGTCCACTCCAGCCACTGAGTCAGAGAGTCCACTCCAGCCATTGGGTCAGAGAGTCCACTCCGGCCACTGGGTCAGAGTGTCCACTCCAGCCACTGGGTCAGAGAGTCCACTCCAGCCACTGGGTCAGAGAGTCCACTCCGGTCACTGAGTCAGAGAGTCCACTCCGGCCACTGGGTCAGAGTGTCCACTCCGGCTTCTGGGTCACAGTGTCCACTCCAGCCAGTGGGTCAGAGAGTCCACTCCAGCCACTGGGTCAGAGAGTCCACTCCAGCCACTGAGTCAGAGAGTCCACTCCAGCCACTGAGTCAGAGTGTCCACTCCGGCTTCTGGGTCACAGTGTCCACTCCAGCCAGTGGGTCAGAGAGTCCACTCCAGCCACTAGGTCAGAGTGTCCACTGCAGCCAGTGGGTCAGAGAGTCCTCTCCACCCACTGAGTCACAGAGTCCACTCCAGCCACTGGGTCAGAGAGTCCACTCTGGTCACTGAGTCAGAGAGTCCACTCCGGCCACTGGTCAGAGAGTCTACTCCAGGCACTGGGTCAGAGAGTCCACTCCGGTCACTGAGTCAGAGAGTCCACTCCGGCCACTGGGTCATAGAGTCCACTCCGGTCACTGAGTCAGAGAGTCCACTCCACCACTGGGTCAGAGAGTCTACTCCAGCCACGGGGTCAGAGAGTCCACTCCGGTCACTGAGTCAGAGAGTCCACTCCGGCCACTGAGTCAGAGAGTCCACTCCGGCCACTGAGTGAGAGGGTCCACTCCAGCCACTGAGTCAGAATGTCCACTCCGGCCACTGAGTCAGAGAGTCCACTCCGGCCACTGAGTCAGAGAGTCCACTCCGGCCACTGAGTCAGAGAGTCCACTCCAGCCACTGGGTCGGAGAGTCCACTTCATCCACTGGGTCAGAGAGTCCACTCCAGCCAATGGGTCAGAGATTCCACTCCAGCCACTGAGACAGAGTGTCCATTCCGGCCACTGAGTCAGAGTGTCCACTCCAGCAACTGATTCAGAGCGTCCACTCCAGCCACTGGGTCAGAGAGTCCACTCCAGCCACTGAGTCAGAGAGTCCACTCCGACCACTGGGTCAGAGAGTCCACTCCAGCCACTGAGTTAGAGAGTCCACTCCAGCCACTGGGTCAGAGAGTCCATTCCAGCCACTGAGTCAGAGAGTCCACTCCAGCCACTGGGTCAGAGAGTCCATTCCAGCCACTGGGTCAGAGAGTCCACTCCAGCCACTGGGTCAGAGAGTCCACTTCAGCCACTGGGTCACAGAGTCCATTCCAGCCACTGAGTCAGAGAGTCCACTTCAGCCACTGGGTCAGAGAGTCCACTCCAGCCACTGGGTCGGAGAGTCCACTCGAGCCACTGAGTCAGAGAGTCCACTCCAGCCACTGGGTCAGAGAGTCCACTCCAGCCACTGGGTCGGAGAGTCCACTCGAGCCACTGAGTCACAGACTCCACTCCAGCCATTGGGTCAGAGAGTCCACTCCGGCCACTGGGTCAGAGTGTCCACTCCAGCCACTGGGTCAGAGATTCCACTCCGGTCACTGAGTCAGAGAGTCCACTCCGGCCACTGGGTCAGAGTGTCCACTCCAGCCACTGGGCCAGAGAGTCCACTCCAGCCACTGAGTCAGAGAGTCCACTCCGGCCACTGAGTCAGAGAACCCACTCCGGCCACTTGGTCAGAGGGTCCACTCCAGCCACTGAGTCAGACTGTCCACTCCAGCCTCTGGGTCAGAGAGTCCACTACAGCCACTGAGTCAGAGAGTCCACTCCAGCCACTGGGTCAGAGTGTCCACTCCAGCCACTGAGTCAGAGAATCCACTCCAGCCACTGGGTCAGAGAGTCCACTCCAGCCACTGGGTCAAAGAGTCCACTCCGGCCACTGGGTCAGAGTGTCCACTCCAGCCACTGGGCCAGAGAGTCCACTCCAGCCACTCGGCCAGAGAGTCCACTACAGCCACTGGGACAGAGATTTCATTCCAGCCACTGAGTCACAGAGTCCACTCCGGCCACTGCGTCAGAGAGACCTCTCCAGCCACTGGGTCAGAGAGTCCACTCTGGCCACTGAGTCAGAGAGTCCACTCCGGCCACTGAGTCATAGAGTCCACTCCGTCCACTGAGTCATAGAGTCCACTCCAGCCACTGAGTCAGAATGTCCACTACAGCCACTGGGTCAGCGAGTCAACTCCAGCCACCGAGTCACAGACTCCACTCCGGACACTGAGTCAGAGAGTCCGCTCCAGCCACTGAGTCAGAGAGTCCACTCCAGCCATTGGGTCAGAGAGTCCACTCCAGCCACTGAGTCAGAGAGTCCACTCCAGCCATTGGGTCAGAGAGTCCACTCCGGCCACTGGGTCAGAGTGTCCACTCCAGCCACTGGGTCAGAGAGTCCACTCCAGCCACTAGGTCAGAGAGTCCACTCCGGTCACTGAGTCAGAGAGTCCACTCCGGCCACTGGGTCGGAGTGTCCACTCCAGCCACTGGGCCAGAGAGTCCACTCCAGCCACTGAGTCAGAGAGTCCACTCCGGCCACTGAGTCAGAGTGTCCACCACAGACACTGGGTCAGACTGTCCACTCCAGCCACTGGGTCAGAGAGTCCACTCCAGCCACTGGGTCAGAGAGTCCACTCCAGCCACTGGGTCAGAGAGTCCACTCCAGCCACTGAGTCAGAGAGTCCACTCCGACCACTGGGTCAGAGAGTCCACTCCAGCCACTGAGTTAGAGAGTCCACTCCAGCCACTGGGTCACAGAGTCCATTCCAGCACTGGGTCAGAGAGTCCACACCAGCCACAGGGTCAGAGTGTCCACTCCAGCCACTGGGTCAGAGAGTCCACTCCAGCCACTGGGTCAGAGAGTCCACTCCAGCCATTGGTCAGAGAGTCCACTCCAGCCACTGAGTCAGAGAGTCCACTTCAGCCACTGGGTCAGAGAGTCCACTCCAGCCACTGGGTCAGAGAGTCCACTCCAGCCACTGGGTCAGAGAGTCCACTCCAGCCACTGGGTCGGAGAGTCCACTTCAGCCACTGGGTCAGAGAGTCCACTCCGGCCACATGGTCAGAGAGTCCACCCCACCCACTGGGTGATAGAGTCCACTCCAGCCACTGAGTCAGAGAGTCCACTCCGGCCACTGAGTCAGAGAGTCCACTCCAGCCACTGAGTCAGAGAGTCCACTCCAGCCACTGGGTCAGCGAGTCCACTCCAGCCACTGGGTCAGAGAGTCCACTCCAGCCACTGGGTCAGAGAGTCCACTCCAGCCACTGGGTCAGAGAGTCCATTCCAGCCACTGGGTCAGAGAGTCCACTTCAGCCACTGGGTCAGAGATTCCACTCCGGTCACTGAGTCAGAGAGTCCACTCCGGCCACTGGTTCAGAGTGTCCACTCCAGCCACTGGGCCAGAGAGTCCACTCCAGCCACTGAGTCAGAGAGTCCACTCCGGCCACTGAGTCAGAGAACCCACTCCGGCCACTTGGTCAGAGGGTCCACTCCAGCCACTGAGTCAGACTGTCCACTCCAGCCTCTGGGTCAGAGAGTCCACTACAGCCACTGGGTCAGAGAGTCCACTCCAGCCACTGGGTCAGAGTGTCCACTCCAGCCACTGGGTCAGAGAATCCTCTCCAGCCACTGGGTCAGAGAGTCCACTCCAGCCACTGGGTCAAAGAGTCCACTCCGGCCACTGGGTCAGAGAGTCCACTCCAGCCACTGGGCCAGAGAGTCCACTACAGCCACTGGGACAGAGATTCCATTCCAGCCACTGAGTCACAGAGTCCACTCCGGCCACTGCGCCAGAGAGACCTCTCCAGCCACTCGGTCAGAGAGTCCACTCTGGCCACTGAGTCAGAGAGTCCACTCCGGCCACTGAGTCATAGAGTCCACTCCGGCCACTGAGTCATAGAGTCCACTCCAGCTACTGAGTCAGAATGTCCACTACAGCCACTGGGTCAGCGAGTCCACTCCAGCCACTGAGTCACAGACTCCACTCCGGACACTGAGTCAGAGAGTCCACTCCAGGCACTGGGTCAGAGAGTCCACTCCGGTCACTGAGTCAGAGAGTCCACTCCGGCCACTGGGTCATAGAGTCCACTCCGGTCACTGAGTCAGAGAGTCCACTCCAGCCACTGGGTCAGAGAGTCCACTCCAGCCACGGGGTCAGAGAGTCCACTCCAGCCACTGCGTCAGAGAGTCCACTCCAGCCACTGGGTCAGAGAGTCCACTCCAGCCACGGGGTCAGAGAGTCCACTCCGGTCACTGAGTCAGAGAGTCCACTCCAGCCACGGGGTCAGTGAGTCCACTCCGGCCACTGAGTGAGAGGGTCCACTCCAGCCACTGAGTCAGAATGTCCACTCCGGCCACTGAGTCAGAGAGTCCACTCCGGCCACTGAGTCAGAGAGTCCACTCCGGCCACTGAGTCAGAGAGTCCACTCCAGCTACTGGGTCACAGAGTCCATTCCAGCCACTGGGTCAGAGAGTCCACTCCAGCCACTAAGTCAGAGTATCCACTCCAGCCAATGGGTCAGAGATTCCACTCCAGCCACTGAGACAGAGTGTCCATTCCGGCCACTGAGTCAGAGTGTCCACTCCAGCCACTGGGTCAGAGAGTCCACTCCGACCACTGAGTCAGAGGGTCCACTCCAGCCACTGGGTCAGAGAGTCCACTCCAGCCACTGGGTCAGAGAGTCCACTTCAGCCACTGGGTCACAGAGTCCATTCCAGCCACTGAGTCAGAGAGTCCACTCCAGCCACTGGGTCAGAGAGTCCACTCCAGCCACTGGGTCACAGAGTCCATTCCAGCCACTGAGTCAGAGAGTCCACTTCAGCCACTGGGTCAGAGAGTCCACTTCAGCCACTGGGTCACAGAGTCCATTCCAGCCACTGAGTCAGAGAGTCCACTTCAGCCACTGGGTCAGGGAGTCCACTCCAGCCACTGGGTCGGAGAGTCCACTCGAGCCACTGAGTCAGAGAGTCCACTCCAGCCACTGGGTCAGAGAGTCCACTCCAGCCACTGGGACGGAGAGTCCACTCGAGCCACTGAGTCACAGACTCCACTCCAGCCATTGGGTCAGAGAGTCCACTCCGGCCACTGGGTCAGAGTGTCCACTCCAGCCACTGGGTCAGAGATTCCACTCCGGTCACTGAGTCAGAGAGTCCACTCCGGCCACTGGGTCAGAGTGTCCACTCCAGCCACTGGGCCAGAGAGTCCACTCCAGCCACTGAGTCAGAGAGTCCACTCCGGCCACTGAGTCAGAGAACCCACTCCGGCCACTTGGTCAGAGGGTCCACTCCAGCCACTGAGTCAGACTGTCCACTCCAGCCACTGGGTCAGAGAGTCCACTACAGCCACTGGGTCAGAGAGTCCACTCCAGCCACTGGGTCAGAGTGTCCACTCCAGCCACTGAGTCAGAGAATCCACTCCAGCCACTGGGTCAGAGAGTCCACTCCAGCCACTGGGTCAAAGAGTCCACTCCGGCCACTGGGTCAGAGTGTCCACTCCAGCCACTGGGCCAGAGAGTCCACTCCAGCCACTGGGCCAGAGAGTCCACTACAGCCACTGGGACAGAGATTCCATTCCAGCCACTGAGTCACAGAGTCCACTCCGGCCACTGCGTCAGAGAGACCTCTCCAGCCACTGGGTCAGAGAGTCCACTCTGGCCACTGAGTCAGAGAGTCCACTCCGGCCACTGAGTCATAGAGTCCACTCCGGCCACTGAGTCATAGAGTCCACTCCAGCCACTGAGTCAGAATGTCCACTACAGCCACTGGGTCAGCGAGTCCACTCCAGCCACTGAGTCACAGACTCCACTCCGGACACTGAGTCAGAGAGTCCACTCCGGACACTGAGTCAGAGAGTCCGCTCCAGCCACTGAGTCAGAGAGTCCACTCCAGCCACTGAGTCAGAGAGTCCACTCCAGCCATTGGGACAGAGAGTCCACTCCGGCCACTGGGTCAGAGTGTCCACTCCAGCCACTGGGTCAGAGAGGCCACTCCAGCCACTGGGTCAGAGTGTCCACTGCAGCCAGTGTGTCAGAGAGTCCATTCCAGCCACTGAGTCAGAGAGTCCACTCCAGCCACTGGGTCAGAGAGTCCATTCCAGCCACTGGGTCAGAGAGTCCACTCCAGCCACTGGGTCAGAGAGTCCACTTCAGCCATTGGGTCACAGAGTCCATTCCAGCCACTGAGTCAGAGAGTCCACTTCAGCCACTGGGTCAGAGAGTCCACTCCAGCCACTGGGTCGGAGAGTCCACTCGAGCCACTGAGTCAGAGAGTCCACTCCAGCCACTGGGTCAGAGAGTCCACTCCAGCCACTGGGACGGAGAGTCCACTCGAGCCACTGAGTCACAGACTCCACTCCAGCCATTGGGTCAGAGAGTCCACTCCGGCCACTGGGTCAGAGTGTCCACTCCAGCCACTGGGTCAGAGATTCCACTCCGGTCACTGAGTCAGAGAGTCCACTCCGGCCACTGGGTCAGAGTGTCCACTCCAGCCACTGGGCCAGAGAGTCCACTCCAGCCACTGAGTCAGAGAGTCCACTCCGGCCACTGAGTCAGAGAACCCACTCCGGCCACTTGGTCAGAGGGTCCACTCCAGCCACTGAGTCAGACTGTCCACTCCAGCCACTGGGTCAGAGAGTCCACTACAGCCACTGGGTCAGAGAGTCCACTCCAGCCACTGGGTCAGAGTGTCCACTCCAGCCACTGAGTCAGAGAATCCACTCCAGCCACTGGGTCAGAGAGTCCACTCCAGCCACTGGGTCAAAGAGTCCACTCCGGCCACTGGGTCAGAGTGTCCACTCCAGCCACTGGGCCAGAGAGTCCACTCCAGCCACTGGGCCAGAGAGTCCACTACAGCCACTGGGACAGAGATTCCATTCCAGCCACTGAGTCACAGAGTCCACTCCGGCCACTGCGTCAGAGAGACCTCTCCAGCCACTGGGTCAGAGAGTCCACTCTGGCCACTGAGTCAGAGAGTCCACTCCGGCCACTGAGTCATAGAGTCCACTCCGGCCAATGAGTCATAGAGTCCACTCCAGCCACTGAGTCAGAATGTCCACTACAGCCACTGGGTCAGCACGTCCACTCCAGCCACTGAGTCACAGACTCCACTCCGGACACTGAGTCAGAGAGTCCGCTCCAGCCACTGAGTCAGAGAGTCCACTCCAGCCACTGAGTCAGAGAGTCCACTCCAGCCACTGGGTCAGAGTGTCCACTCCGGCCACTGAGTCAGAGAGTCCACTCCATCCACTGAGTCAGAGAGTCCACTCCAGCCACTGGGTCAGAGAGTCCACTCCACCCACTGGGTCAGATAGTCCACTCCAGCCACTGGGTCGGAGAGTCCACTCGAGCCACTGAGTCAGAGAGTCCACTTCAGCCACTGGGTCAGAGAGTCCAATCCAGCCACTGGGTCAGAGAGTCCACTCCAGCCACTGGGTCAGAGAGTCCACTCCAGCCACTGAGTCAGAGAGTCCACTCCGGCCACATGGTCAGAGAGTCCACCCCACCCACTGGGTGATAGAGTCCACTCCAGCCACTGAGTCAGAGAGTCCACTCCGGCCACTGAGTCAGAGAGTCCACTCCGGTCACTGAGTCATAGAGTCCACTCCAGCTACTGAGTCAGAATGTCCACTACAGCAACTGGGTCAGCGAGTCCACTCCAGCCACTGAGTCACAGACTCCACTCCAGCCATTGGGTCAGAGAGTCCACTCCGGCCACTGGGTCAGAGTGTCCACTCCAGCCACTGGGTCAGAGATTCCACTCCGGTCACTGAGTCAGAGAGTCCACTCCGGCCACTGGGTCAGAGTGTCCACTCCAGCCACTGGGCCAGAGAGTTCACTCCAGCCACTGAGTCAGAGAGTCCACTCCGGCCACTGAGTCAGAGAACCCACTCCGGCCACTTGGTCAGAGGGTCCACTCCAGCCACTGAGTCAGACTGTCCACTCCAGCCTCTGGGTCAGAGAGTCCACTACAGCCACTGGGTCAGAGAGTCCACTCCAGCCACTGGGTCAGAGTGTCCACTCCAGCCACTGAGTCAGAGAATCCACTCCAGCCACTGGGTCAGAGAGTCCACTCCAGCCACTGGGTCAAAGAGTCCACTCCGGCCACTGGGTCAGAGTGTCCACTCCAGACACTGGGCCAGAGAGTCCACTACAGCCACTGGGACAGAGATTCGATACCAGCCACTGAGTCACAGAGTCCACTCCGGCCACTGCGTCAGAGAGACCTCTCCAGCCACTGGGTCAGAGAGTCCACTCTGGCCACTGAGTCAGAGAGTCCACTCCGGCCACTGAGTCATAGAGTCCACTCCGGCCACTGAGTCATAGAGTCCACTCCAGCTACTGAGTCAGAATGTCCACTACAGCCACTGGGTCAGCGAGTCCACTCCAGCCACTGAGTCACAGACTCCACTCCGGCCACTGAGTCAGAGAGTCCACTCCAGCCACTGAGTCAGAATGTCCACTCCGGCCACTGAGTCAGAGAGTCCACTCCGGCCACTGGGTCAGATTGTCCACTCCAGCCACTGAGTCAGAATGTCCACTCCGGCCACTGAGTCAGAGAGTCCACTCCATCCACTGAGTCAGAGAGTCCACTCCGACCACTGGGTCAGAGAGTCCACTCCAGCCACTGGGTCACAGAGTCCACTCCAGCCACTGGGTCAGAGAGTCCATTCCAGCCACTGGGTCAGAGAGTCCACTCCAGCCACTGGGTCAGAGAGTCCATTCCATCCACTGAGTCAGAGAGTCCACTTCAGCCACTGGGTCAGAGAGTCCACTCCAGCCACTGAGTCCGAGAGTCCACTTCAGCCACTGGGTCAGAGAGTCCACTCCAGCCACTGGGTCGGAGAGTCCACTGGAGCCACTGGGTCAGAGAGTCCAATCCAGCCACTGGGTCAGAGATTCCACTCCGGTCACTGAGTCAGAGAGTCCACTCCGGCCACTGGGTCAGAGTGTCCACTCCAGCCACTGGGCCAGAGAGTCCTCTCCAGCCACTGAGTCAGAGAGTCCACTCCGGCCACTGAGTCAGAGAACCCACTCCGGCCACTTGGTCAGAGGGTCCACTCCAGCCACTGAGTCAGACTGTCCACTCCAGCCTCTGGGTCAGAGAGTCCACTACACCCACTGGGTCAGAGAGTCCACTCCAGCCACTGGGTCAGAGTGTCCACTCCAGCCACTGAGTCAGAGAGTCCACTCCGGCCACTGAGTCATAGAGTCCACTCCGGCCACTGAGTCATAGAGTCTACTCCAGCTACTGAGTCAGAATGTCCACTACAGCCACTGGGTCAGCGAGTCCACTCCAGCCACTGAGTCACAGACTCCACTCCGGACACTGAGTCTGAGAGTCCACTCCGGACACTGAGTCAGAGAGTCCGCTCCAGCCACTGAGTCAGAGAGTCCACTCCAGCCACTGAGTCACAGAGTCCACTCCAGCCATTGGGTCAGAGAGTCCACTCCGGCCACTGGGTCAGAGTGTCCACTCCAGCAACTGGGTCAGAGATTCCACTCCGGTCACTGAGTCAGAGAGGCAACTCCGGCCACTGGGTCAGAGTGTCCACTCCAGCCACTGGGCCAGAGAGTCCACTCCAGCCACTGAGTCAGAGAGTCCACTCCGGCCACTGAGTCAGAGAACCCACTCCGGCCACTTGGTCAGAGGGTCCACTCCAGCCACTGAGTCATACTGTCCACTCCAGCCTCTGGGTCAGAGAGTCCACTGCAGCCACTGGGTCAGAGAGTCCACTCCAGACACTGGGTCAGAGAGTCCACTCCAACCACTGAGTCAGAGTATCCACTCCAGCCACTGGGTCAGAGAACCACTCCAGCCAGTGAGTCACAGACTACACTCCGGCCACTGAGTCACAGTCTCTAGCCACTCGGTCAGAGAGTCCACTCCAGCCATTGCGTAAGAAAGTCCACTCCAGCCACTGGGTCATAGATTCCACTCCAGCCACTAAGTCAGAGTATCCACTCCAGCCAATGGGTCAGAGATTCCACTCCAGCCACTGAGACAGAGTGTCCATTCCGGCCACTGAGTCAGAGAGTCCACTCCAGCAACTGATTCAGAGCGTCCACTCCAGCCACTGGGTCAGAGAGTCCACTCCGACCACTGGGTCAGAGAGTCCACTCCAGCCACTGAGTTAGAGAGTCCACTCCAGCCACTGGGTCAGAGAGTCCACTCCAGCCACTGGGTCAGAGAGTCCACTTCAGCCACTGGGTCACAGAGTCCATTCCAGCCACTGAGTCAGAGAGTCCACTCCAGCCACTGGGTCAGAGAGTCCACTCCAGCCACTGGGTCACAGAGTCCATTCCAGCCACTGAGTCAGAGAGTCCACTTCAGCCACTGGGTCAGAGAGTCCACTTCAGCCACTGGGTCACAGAGTCCATTCCAGCCACTGAGTCAGAGAGTCCACTTCAGCCACTGGGTCAGAGAGTCCACTCCAGCCACTGGGTCGGAGAGTCCACTCGAGCCACTGAGTCAGAGAGTCCACTCCAGCCACTGGGTCAGAGAGTCCACTCCAGCCACTGGGACGGAGAGTCCACTCGAGCCACTGGGTCAGAGAGTCCACTCCAGCCATTGGGTCAGAGAGTCCACTCCGGCCACTGGGTCAGAGTGTCCACTCCAGCCACTGGGTCAGAGATTCCACTCCGGTCACTGAGTCAGAGAGTCCACTCCGGCCACTGGGTCAGAGTGTCCACTCCAGCCACTGGGCCAGAGAGTCCACTCCAGCCACTGAGTCAGAGAGTCCACTCCGGCCACTGAGTCAGAGAACCCACTCCGGCCACTTGGTCAGAGGGTCCACTCCAGCCACTGAGTCAGACTGTCCACTCCAGCCACTGGGTCAGAGAGTCCACTACAGCCACTGGGTCAGAGAGTCCACTCCAGCCACTGGGTCAGAGTGTCCACTCCAGCCACTGAGTCAGAGAATCCACTCCAGCCACTGGGTCAGAGAGTCCACTCCAGCCACTGGGTCAAAGAGTCCACTCCGGCCACTGGGTCAGAGTGTCCACTCCAGCCACTGGGCCAGAGAGTCCACTCCAGCCACTGGGCCAGAGAGTCCACTACAGCCACTGGGACAGAGATTCCATTCCAGCCACTGAGTCACAGAGTCCACTCCGGCCACTGCGTCAGAGAGACCTCTCCAGCCACTGGGTCAGAGAGTCCACTCTGGCCACTGAGTCAGAGAGTCCACTCCGGCCACTGAGTCATAGAGTCCACTCCGGCCACTGAGTCATAGAGTCCACTCCAGCCACTGAGTCAGAATGTCCACTACAGCCACTGGGTCAGCGAGTCCACTCCAGCCACTGAGTCACAGACTCCACTCCGGAAACTGAGTCAGAGAGTCCGCTCCAGCCACTGGGTCAGAGAGTCCACTCCAGACACTGAGTCAGAGTGTCCACTCCAGCCATTGGGACAGAGAGTCCACTCCGGCCACTGGGTCAGAGTGTCCACTCCAGCCACTGGGTCAGAGAGGCCACTCCAGCCACTGGGTCAGAGTGTCCACTCCAGCCACTGGGTCAGAGAGTCCATTCCAGCCACTGGGTCAGAGAGTCCACTCCAGCCACTGGGTCAGAGAGTCCATTCCAGCCACTGGGTCAGAGAGTCCACTTCAGCCACTGGGTCACAGAGTCCATTCCAGCCACTGAGTCAGAGAGTCCACTTCAGCCACTGGGTCAGAGAGTCCACTCCAGCCACTGGGTCGGAGAGTCCACTCGAGCCACTGAGTCAGAGAGTCCACTCCAGCCACTGGGTCTCAGACTCCACTCCAGCCATTGGGTCAGAGAGTCCACTCCGGCCACTGGGTCAGAGTGTCCACTCCAGCCACTGGGTCAGAGATTCCACTCCGGTCACTGAGTCAGAGAGTCCACTCCGGCCACTGGGTCAGAGTGTCCACTCCAGCCACTGGGCCAGAGAGTCCACTCCAGCCACTGAGTCAGAGAGTCCACTCCGGCCACTGAGTCAGAGAACCCACTCCGGCCACTTGGTCAGAGGGTCCACTCCAGCCACTGAGTCAGACTGTCCACTCCAGCCACTGGGTCAGAGAGTCCACTACAGCCACTGGGTCAGAGAGTCCACTCCAGCCACTGGGTCAGAGTGTCCACTCCAGCCACTGAGTCAGAGAATCCACTCCAGCCACTGGGTCAGAGAGTCCACTCCAGCCACTGGGTCAAAGAGTCCACTCCGGCCACTGGGTCAGAGTGTCCACTCCAGCCACTGGGCCAGAGAGTCCACTCCAGCCACTGGGCCAGAGAGTCCACTACAGCCACTGGGACAGAGATTCCATTCCAGCCACTGAGTCACAGAGTCCACTCCGGCCACTGCGTCAGAGAGACCTCTCCAGCCACTGGGTCAGAGAGTCCACTCTGGCCACTGAGTCAAAGAGTCCACTCCGGCCACTGAGTCATAGAGTCCACTCCGGCCACTGAGTCATAGAGTCCACTCCAGCCACTGAGTCAGAATGTCCACTACAGCCACTGGGTCAGCGCGTCCACTCCAGCCACTGAGTCACAGACTCCACTCCGGACACTGAGTCAGAGAGTCCGCTCCAGCCACTGAGTCAGAGAGTCCACTCCAGCCACTGGGTCAGAGTGTCCACTCCGGCCACTGAGTCAGAGAGTCCACTCCATCCACTGAGTCAGAGAGTCCACTCCAGCCACTGGGTCAGAGAGTCCACTCCAGCCACTGGGTCAGAGAGTCCACTCCAGCCACTGGGTCGGAGAGTCCACTCGAGCCACTGAGTCAGAGAGTCCACTTCAGCCACTGGGTCAGAGAGTCCAATCCAGCCACTGGGTCAGAGAGTCCACTCCGGCCACATGGTCAGAGAGTCCACCCCACCCACTGGGTGATAGAGTCCACTCCAGCCACTGAGTCAGAGAGTCCACTCCGGCCACTGAGTCAGAGAGTCCACTCCGGTCACTGAGTCATAGAGTCCACTCCAGCTACTGAGTCAGAATGTCCACTACAGCAACTGGGTCAGCGAGTCCACTCCAGCCACTGAGTCACAGACTCCACTCCAGCCATTGGGTCAGAGAGTCCACTCCGGCCACTGGGTCAGAGTGTCCACTCCAGCCACTGGGTCAGAGATTCCACTCCGGTCACTGAGTCAGAGAGTCCACTCTGGCCACTGGGTCAGAGTGTCCACTCCAGCCACTGGGCCAGAGAGTTCACTCCAGCCACTGAGTCAGAGAGTCCACTCCGGCCACTGAGTCAGAGAACCCACTCCGGCCACTTGGTCAGAGGGTCCACTCCAGCCACTGAGTCAGACTGTCCACTCCAGCCTCTGGGTCAGAGAGTCCACTACAGCCACTGGGTCAGAGAGTCCACTCCAGCCACTGGGTCAGAGTGTCCACTCCAGCCACTGAGTCAGAGAATCCACTCCAGCCATTGGGTCAGAGAGTCCACTCCAGCCACTGGGTCAAAGAGTCCACTCCGGCCACTGGGTCAGAGTGTCCACTCCAGACACTGGGCCAGAGAGTCCACTACAGCCACTGGGACAGAGATTCGATTCCAGCCACTGAGTCACAGAGTCCACTCCGGCCACTGCGTCAGAGAGACCTCTCCAGCCACTGGGTCAGAGAGTCCACTCTGGCCACTGAGTCAGAGAGTCCACTCCGGCCACTGAGTCATAGAGTCCACTCCGGCCACTGAGTCATAGAGTCCACTCCAGCTACTGAGTCAGAATGTCCACTACAGCCACTGGGTCAGCGAGTCCACTCCAGCCACTGAGTCACAGACTCCACTCCGGCCACTGAGTCAGAGAGTCCACTCCAGCCACTGAGTCAGAATGTCCACTCCGGCCACTGAGTCAGAGAGTCCACTCCGGCCACTGGGTCAGATTGTCCACTCCAGCCACTGAGTCAGAATGTCCACTCCGGCCACTGAGTCAGAGAGTCCACTCCATCCACTGAGTCAGAGAGTCCACTCCGACCACTGGGTCAGAGAGTCCACTCCAGCCACTGGGTCACAGAGTCCACTCCAGCCACTGGGTCAGAGAGTCCATTCCAGCCACTGGGTCAGAGAGTCCACTCCAGCCACTGGGTCAGAGAGTCCATTCCATCCACTGAGTCAGAGAGTCCACTTCAGCCACTGGGTCAGAGAGTCCACTCCAGCCACTGAGTCAGAGAGTCCACTCGAGCCACTGAGTCCGAGAGTCCACTTCAGCCACTGGGTCAGAGAGTCCACTCCAGCCACTGGGTCGGAGAGTCCACTGGAGCCACTGGGTCAGAGAGTCCAATCCAGCCACTGGGTCAGAGAGTCCACTCCGGCCACATAGTCAGAGAGTCCACTCCGGCCACTGAGTCAGAGAGTCCACTCCAGCTAATGAGTCAGAGAGTCCACTCCGGCCACTGGGTCAGAGTGTCCACTCCAGCCACTGGGTCAGAGATTCCACTCCGGTCACTGAGTCAGAGAGACCACTCCGGCCACTGGGTCAGAGTGTCCACTCCAGCCACTGGGCCAGAGAGTCCTCTCCAGCCACTGAGTCAGAGAGTCCACTCCGGCCACTGAGTCAGAGAACCCACTCCGGCCACTTGGTCAGAGGGTCCACTCCAGCCACTGAGTCAGACTGTCCACTCCAGCCTCTGGGTCAGAGAGTCCACTACAGCCACTGGGTCAGAGAGTCCACTCCAGCCACTGGGTCAGAGTGTCCACTCCAGCCACTGAGTCAGAGAGTCCACTCCGGCCACTGAGTCATAGAGTCCACTCCGGCCACTGAGTCATAGAGTCTACTCCAGCTACTGAGTCAGAATGTCCACTACAGCCACTGGGTCAGCGAGTCCACTCCAGCCACTGAGTCACAGACTCCACTCCGGACACTGAGTCTGAGAGTCCACTCCGGACACTGAGTCAGAGAGTCCGCTCCAGCCACTGAGTCAGAGAGTCCACTCCAGCCACTGAGTCACAGAGTCCACTCCAGCCATTGGGTCAGAGAGTCCACTCCGGCCACTGGGTCAGAGTGTCCACTCCAGCCACTGGGTCAGAGATTCCACTCCGGTCACTGAGTCAGAGAGGCAACTCCGTCCACTGGGTCAGAGTGTCCACTCCAGCCACTGGGCCAGAGAGTCCACTCCAGCCACTGAGTCAGAGAGTCCACTCCGGCCACTGAGTCAGAGAACCCACTCCGGCCACTTGGTCAGAGGGTCCACTCCAGCCACTGAGTCATACTGTCCACTCCAGCCTCTGGGTCAGAGAGTCCACTACAGCCACTGGGTCAGAGAGTCCACTCCAGACACTGGGTCAGAGAGTCCACTCCAACCACTGAGTCAGAGAATCCACTCCAGCCACTGGGTCAGAGAACCACTCCAGCCAGTGAGTCACAGACTACACTCCGGCCACTGAGTCACAGTCTCCAGCCACTGGGTCAGAGAGTCCACTCCAGCCATTGCGTAAGAAAGTCCACTCCAGCCACTGGGTCAGAGAGTCCACTCCAGCCACTGGGTCAAAGAGTCCACTCCGGCCACTGGGTCAGAGTGTCCACT
This sequence comes from Cetorhinus maximus, assembly GCF_964194155.1. NCBI lineage: Eukaryota > Metazoa > Chordata > Chondrichthyes > Lamniformes > Cetorhinidae > Cetorhinus > Cetorhinus maximus. The sequence continues at coordinate 11,657 of NW_027597703.1, read as the reverse complement.
CCAGCCACTGGGCCAGAGAGTCCACTACAGCCACTGGGACAGAGATTCCATTCCAGCCACTGAGTCACAGATTCCACTCCGGCCACTGAGTCAGAGAGACCTCTCCAGCCACTGGGTCAGAGAGTCCACTCTGGCCATTGAGTCAGAGAGTCCACTCCGGCCACTGAGTCACAGAGTCCACTCCAGCCACTGAGTCATAGAGTCCACTCCGGCCACTGAGTCATAGAGTCCACTCCAGCCACTGGGTCATAGAGTCCGCTCCGGCCACTGGGTCAGAGAGTCCACTCCAGCCAGTGAGTCACAGAGTCCACTCCAGCCACTGGGTCAGAGAGTCCACTCCGGCCACTGAGTCAGAGTGTCCACTCCAGCCAATGGGTCAGAATGTCCACTCCAGCCACTGAGTCAGAGAGTCCACTCCAGCCACTGAGTCAGAATGTCCACTCCAGCCACTGAGTCAGAGAGTCCACTCCAGCCACTGAGTCAGAATGTCCTCTCCAGCCAGTCGGTCAGAGAGTCCATTCCAGCCACTGGGTCAGATTGTCCACTCCAACCACTGAGTCACAGAGTCCACTCCAGCCACTGAGTCAGAGGGTCCACTCCAGCCACTGGGTCCGATGGTCCTTTTCAGCCACTGAGTCAGAATGTCCACTCCAGCCACTGGGTCAGAGAGACCACTCCGGCCACTGGGTCACACTGTCCACTCCAGCCACTGGGTCAGAGAGTTCACTCCGGCCACTGGGTCACAGTGTCCACTCCAGCCAGTGGGTCAGAGAGTCCACTCCAGCCACTGGGTCAGAGAGTCCACTCCAGCCACTGAGTCAGAGAATCCACTCCAGCCACTGGTTCAGAGAACCACTCCAGCCACTGAGTCAGAGTGTCCACTCTGGCCACTGAGTCAGAGAGTCCACTCAAGCCACAGAGTCAGAGAGTCCACTCTGGTCACTGAGTCAGAGAGTCCACTCCGGCCACTGGGTCAGAGCGTCTACTCCAGCCACTGGGTCAGAGAGTCCACTCCGGTCACTGAGTCAGAGAGTCCACTCCGGCCACTGGGTCATAGAGTCCACTCCGGTCACTGAGTCAGAGAGTCCACTCCAGCCACTGGGTCAGAGAGTCTACTCCAGCCACTGGGTCAGAGAGTCCACTCCAGCCACTGGGTCAGAGGGTCCACTCCAGCAACTGGGTCAGATGGTCCACTTCAGCCACTGAGTCAGAATGTCCACTCCGGCCACTGAGTCAGAGAGTCCACTCCATCCACTAAGTCAGAGAGTCCACTCCAGCCACTGGGTCAGAGTGTCCACTGCAGCCAGTGGGTCAGAGAGTCCACTCCACCAACTGAGTCACAGAGTCCACTCCAGCCACTGGGTCAGAGAGTCCACTCCAGCCACATGGTCAGAGAGTCCACCCCACCCACTGGGTGATAGAGTCCACTCCAGCCACTGAGTCAGAGAGTCCACTCCGGCCACTGAGTCAAAGACTCCACTCCAGCCACTGGGACAGAGATTCCACTCGAGCCACAGAGTCAGAGAGTCCACTCCAGCCATTGGGTCAGAGTGTCCACTGCAGCCAGTGGGTCAGAGAGTCCACTCCACCAACTGAGTCACAGAGTCCACTCCAGCCACTGGGTCAGAGAGTCCACTCCAGCCACTGAGTCACAGTGTCCACTCCAGCCACTGGGTCAGAGAGTCCACTCCAGCCACTGAGTCACAGAGTCCACTCCAGCCACTGGGTCAGAGAGTCCACTCCAGCCACTGGGTCAGAGAGTCCGCTCCAGCCACTGGGTCAGAGAGTCCACTCCAGCCACTGGGTCAGAAAGTCCACTTCAGCCACTGGGTCAGAGAGTCCACTCCAGCCACTGGGTCAGAGAGTCCACTCCAGCCACTGGGTCAGAGAGTCCACTCCAGCCACAGAGTCAGAGAGTCCACTCCAGCCACTGAGTCATAAAGTCCACTTCAGCCCCTGAGTCAGAGAGTCCACTCCGACCACTGGGTCAGAGAGTCCACTCCAGCCACTGGGTCACAGAGTCCATTCCAGCCACTGGGTCAGAGAGTCCACTCCAGCCACTGGGTCAGAGAGTCCATTCCAGCCACTGAGTCAGAGAGTCCACTCCAGCCACTGGGTCAGAGAGTCCATTCCAGCCACTGGGTCAGAGAGTCCACTTCATCCACTGGGTCAGAGAGTCCACTTCAGCCACTGGGTCAGAGAGTCCACTCGAGCCACTGAGTCAGAGAGTCCACTTCAGCCACTGGGTCAGAGAGTCCACTACAGCCACTGGGACAGAGATTCCATTCCAGCCACTGAGTCACAGAGTCCACTCCAGCCACTGGGTCAGAGAGTCCACTCTGTCCACTGAGTCAGAGAGTCCACTCCGGCCACTGAGTCATAGAGTCCACTTCGGCCACTGAGTCATAGAGTCCACTCCAGCTACTGTGTCAGAATGTCCACTACAGCCAGTGGGTCAGCGAGTCCACTCCAGCCACTGAGTCACAGACTCCACTCCGGACACTGAGTCAGAGAGTCCACTCCAGCCACTGAGTCAGAGAGTCCACTCCAGCCATTGGGTCAGAGAGTCCACTCCGGCCACTGGGTCAGAGTGTCCACTCCAGCCACTGGGTCAGAGATTCCACTCCGGTCCCTGAGTCAGAGAGTCCACTCCGGCCACTGGGTCAGAGAGTCCACTCCAGCCACTGGGCCAGAGAGTCCACTCCAGCCACTGAGTCAGAGAGTCCACTCCGGCCACTGAGTCAGAGTGTCCACCACAGACACTGGGTCAGACTGTCCACTCCAGCCACTGGGTTAGAGAGTCCACTCCAGCCACTGGGTCAGAGTGTCCACTCCAGCCACTGAGTCAGAGAATCCACTCCAGCCACTGGGTCAGAGAACCACTCCAGCCACTGAGTCACAGACTACACTCCGGCCACTGAGTCACAGTCTCCAGCCACTGGGTCAGAGAGTCCACTCCAGCCATTGCGTAAGAAAGTCCACTCCAGCCACTGGGTCAGAGAGTCCACTCCAGCCACTGGGTCAAAGAGTCCACTCCGGCCACTGGGTCAGAGTGTCCACTCCAGCCACTGGGCCAGAGAGTCCACTACAGCCACTGGGACAGAGATTCCATTCCAGCCACTGAGTCACAGAGTCCACTCCGGCCACTGAGTCAGAGAGACCTCTCCAGCCACTGGGTCAGAGAGTCCACTCTGGCCACTGAGTCAGAGAGACCTCTCCAGCCACTGGGTCAGAGAGTCCACTCTGGCCACTGAGTCAGAGAGTCCACTCCAGCCACTGGGTCAGAGAGTCTACTCCAGCCACTGGGTCAGAGAGTACACTCCAGCCACTGGGTCAGTAAGTCCTTTCCAGCCACGGGGTCAGAGAGTCCACTCCAGCCACTGAGTCAGAGAGTCATTCAAGCCACTGAGTCAGTGAGACCACTCCGGCCACTGAGTGAGAGGGTCCACTCCAGCAACTGGGTCAGATGGTCCACTTCAGCCACTGAGTCAGAATGTCCACTCCGGCCACTGGGTCAGAGAGTCCACTCCGGCCACTGGGTCAGAGAGTCCACTCCAGCCAATGGGTCAGAGAGTCCATTCCAGCCACTGGGTCAGAGAGTCCACTCCAGCCACTGGGTCAGAGAGACCACTCCAGCCACTGGGTCAGAGTGTCCACTCCAGCCACTGAGTCAGAGAGTCCACTTCAGCCACTGGGTCAGAGAGTCCACTCCAGCCACTGGGTCGGAGAGTCCACTCCGGCCACTGAGTCAGAGAGTCCACTTCAGCCAATGGGTCAGAGAGTCCAATCCAGCCACTGGGTCAGAGAGTCCACTCCGGCCACATGGTCAGAGAGTCCACCCCACCCACTGGGTGATAGAGTCCACTCCAGCCACTGAGTCAGAGAGTCCACTCCGGCCACTGAGTCAGAGAGTCCACTCCAGCTACTGAGTCAGAATGTCCACTACAGCCACTGGGTCAGCGAGTCCACTCCAGCCACTGAGTCACAGATTCCACTCCAGCCATTGGGTCAGAGAATCCACTCCGGCCACTTGGTCAGAGTGTCCACTCCAGCCACTGGGTCAGAGATTCCACTCCGGTCACTGAGTCAGAGAGTCCACTCCGGCCACTGGGTCAGAGTGTCCACTCCAGCCACTGGGCCAGAGAGTCCACTCCAGCCACTGAGTCAGAGAGTCCACTCCGGCCACTGAGTCAGAGAACCCACTCCGGCCACTTGGTCAGAGGGTCCACTCCAGCCACTGAGTCAGACTGTCCACTCCAGCCTCTGGGTCAGAGAGTCCACTACAGCCACTGGGTCAGAGAGTCCACTCCAGCCACAGGGTCAGAGTGTCCACTCCAGCCACTGAGTCAGAGAATCAACTCCAGCCACTGGGTCAGAGTGTCCACTCCAGCCACTGAGTCAGATAATCCACTCCAGCCACTGGGTCAGAGAGTCCACTCCAGCCACTGGGTCAAAGAGTCCACTCCGGCCACTGGGTCAGAGTGTCCACTCCAGCCACTGGGTCAGAGAGTCCACTCTGGCCGCTGAGTCAGAGAGTCCACTCCGGCCACTGAGTCATAGAGTCCACTCCGGCCACTGAGTCATAGAGTCCACTACAGCCACTGGGACAGAGATTCGAAACCAGCCACTGAGTCACAGAGTCCACTCCGGCCACTGCGTCAGAGAGACCTCTCCAGCCACTGGGTCAGAGAGTCCACTCTGGCCGCTGAGTCAGAGAGTCCACTCCGGCCACTGAGTCATAGAGTCCACTCCGGCCACTGAGTCATAGAGTCCACTCCAGCTACTGAGTCAGAATGTCCACTACAGCCACTGGGTCAGCGAGTCCACTCCAGCCACTGAGTCACAGACTCCACTCCGGACACTGAGTCAGAGAGTCCGCTCCAGCCACTGAGTCAGAGAGTCCACTCCAGCCACTGAGTCAGAGAGTCCACTCCAGCCATTGGGTCAGAGAGTCCACTCCGGCCACTGGGTCAGAGTGTCCACTCCAGCCACTGGGTCAGAGATTCCACTCCGGTCACTGAGTCAGAGAGTCCACTCCGGCCACTGGGTCAGAGTGTCCACACCAGCCACTGGGCCAGAGAGTCCACTCCAGCCACTGAGTCAGAGAGTCCACTCCGGCCACTGAGTCAGAGTGTCCACCACAGACACTGGGTCAGAGAGTCCACTCCAGCCACTGGGTCAGAGTGTCCACTCCAGCCACTGAGTCAGAGAATCCACTCCAGCCACTGGGTCAGAGAACCACTCCAGCCAGTGAGTCACAGACTACACTCCGGCCACTGAGTCACAGTCTCCAGCCACTCGGTCAGAGAGTCCACTCCAGCCATTGCGTAAGAAAGTCCACTCCAGCCACTGGGTCAGAGAGTCCACTCCACCCACTGGGTCAGAGTGTCCACTCCAGCCACTGGGCCAGAGAGTCCACTACAAACACTGGGACAGAGATTCCATTCCAGCCACTGAGTCACAGAGTCCACTCCGGCCTCTGAGTCAGAGAGACCTCTCCAGCCACTGGGTCAGAGAGTCCACTCTGGCCACTGAGTCAGAGAGTCCACTCCGGCCACTGAGTCATAGAGTCCAATCCAGCCACTGAGTCATAGAGTCCACTCCGGCCACTGAGTCATAGAGTCCACTCCAGCCACTGGGTCATAGAGTCCGCTCCGGCCACTGGGTCAGAGAGTCCACTCCAGCCAGTGAGTCACAGAGTCCACTCCAGCCACTGGGTCAGAGAGTCCACTCCGGCCACTGAGTCAGAGTGTCCACTCCAGCCAATGGGTCAGAATGACCACTCCAGCCACTGAGTCAGAGAGTCCACTCCAGCCACTGAGTCAGAATGTCCACTCCAGTCACTGAGTCAGAGAGTCCACTCCAGCCACTGAGTCAGATTGTCCACTCCAAACACTGAGTCAGAATGTCCTCTCCAGCCAGTGGGTCAGAGAGTCCGCTCCAGCCACTGGGTCAGATTGTCCACTCCAACCACTGAGTCACAGAGTCCACTCCAGCCACTGAGTCAGAGGGTCCACTCCAGCCACTGGGTCAGATGGTCCATTTCAGCCACTGAGTCAGAATGTCCACTCCAGCCACTGGGTCAGAGAGTCCACTCCGGCCACTGGGTCACAGTGTCCACTCCAGCCACTGGGTCAGAGAGTCCACTCCGGCCACTGGGTCACAGTGTCCACTCCAGCCAGTGGGTCAGAGAGTCCACTCCAGCCACTGGGTCAGAGAGTCCACTCCAGCCACTGAGTCAGAGAATCCACTCCAGCCACTGGGTCAGATGGTCCACTTCAGCCACTGAGTCAGAATGTCCACTCCGGCCACTGAGTCAGAGAGTCCACTCCAGCCACTAGGTCAGAGAGTCCACTCCAGCCACTGGGTGAGAGAGTCCACTCCAGCCACTGAGTCAGAGAGTCCACTCCAGCCACTGGGTCAGAGAGTCCACTCCAGCCACTGGGTCAGAGAGTCCACTCCAGCCACTGGGTCAGAGAGTCCACTCCAGCCACTGAGTCAGAGAGTCCACTCCAGCCACTGGGTCACAGAGTCCATTCCAGCCACTGGGTCAGAGAGTCCACTCCAGCCACTGGGTCAGAGAGTCCATTCCAGCCACTGGGTCAGGGAGTCCACTCCAGCCACTGGGTCGGAGAGTCCACTCGAGCCACTGAGTCAGAGAGTCCACTTCAGCCACTGGGTCAGAGAGTCCAATCCAGCCACTGAGTCAGAGAGTCCACTTCAGCCACTGCGTCAGAGATTCCACTCCGGCCACATGGTCAGAGAGTCCACTACAGCCACTGAGTCAGAGTGTCCACTCTGGCCACTGGGTCAGAGAGTCCACTCCGGCCAAATGGTCAGATAGTCCACCCCAGCCACTGGGTCAGAGAGTCCACTCCATCCACTGGGTCAGAGATTCCACTCCAGCCACTGGGTCAGAGAGTCCACTCCAGCCACTGGGTCAGAGAGTCCACTCCAGCCACTGAGTCAGAGTGTCCACTACTGCCACTGAGTCACAGAGTCCCCTCCAGCCACTGGGTCAGAGAGTCCACTCCAGCCACTGGGTCAGAGAGTCCACTCCAGCCACTCGGTCAGAGAGTCCACTCCAGCCACTGACACACAGAGTCCACTCCAGCCACTGGGTCAGAGTGTCCACTCCAGTCAGTGGGTCAGAGAGTCCACTCCAGCCACTGCGTCAGAGAGTCCACTCCAGCCACTGAGTCAGAGAGTCCACTCCAGCCACTGAGTCAGTGAGTCCACTCCAGCCACTGGGTAACAGAGTCCACTCCAGCCACTGGGTCAGAGGGTCCAGTCCGGCCACTGGGTCAGAGAGTCCACTCCGGCCACTGGGTCAGAGAGTCCACTCCAGCCACTGGGTCAGATAGTCCACTCCAGCCACTGGGTAACAGAGTCCACTCCAGCCACTGAGTTAGTGAGTCCACTCCAGACACTGGGTAACAGAGTCCACTCCAGCCACTGGGTCAGAGAGTCCACTCCAGCCACTGAGTCAGAGTGTCCACTCCAGCCACTGAGTCAGAGAGTCCACTCCAGCCACTCGGTCAGAGTGTCCACTCCAGCCACTGGGTCAGAGAGTCCACTCCAGCCACTGAGTCAGAGAGTCCACTCCAGCCACTGGGTCAGAGAGTCCACTTCAGCCACTGGGTCAGAGAGTCCACTCCAGCCACTGGGTCGGAGAGTCCACTCGAGCCACTGGGTCAGAGGGTCCACTTCAGCCACTGAGTCAGAGAGTCCACTCCAGCCACTGGGTCAGAGAGTCCACTTCAGCCACTGAGTCAGAGAGTCCACTCCAGCCACTGAGTCAGAGTTTCCACTCCAGCCACTGGGTCAGAGGGTCCACTCCAGCCAGTGGGTCAGAGAGTCCGTTCCAGCCACTGAGTCAGAGTGACCACTCTGGCCACTGGGTCAGAGAGTCCACTCCGGCCAAATGGTCAGATAGTCCACCCCAGCCACTGGGTCAGAGAGTCCACTCCATCCGCTGGGTCAGAGATTCCACTCCAGCCACTGGGTCAGAGAGTCCACTCCATCCACTGGGTCACAGAGTCCACTCTGGCCACTGAGTCAGTGCGTCCACTCCAGCCACTGAGTCACAGAATCCACTCCAGCCACTCAGTCAGAGTGTCCACTCCAGCCACTGGATCAGAGTGTCCAGTCCGTCCACTGAGTCAGCGAGTCCACTCCAGCCACTGGGTCAGAGAGTCCACTCCAGCCACTGGATCAGAGTGTCCAGTCCGTCCACTGAGTCAGAGAGTCCACTCCAGCCTCTGGGTCAGAGAGTCCACTCCAGCCACTGAGTCAGTGAGTCCACTCCAGCCGCTGAGTCAGAGTGTCCACTACGGCCACTGAGTCAGTGAGTCCACTCCAGCCACTGGATCAGAGTGTCCAGTCCGTCCACTGAGTCACAGAGTCCCCTCCAGCCACTGCGTCAGAGAGTCCACTCCAGCCACTCGGTCAGAGAGTCCACTCCAGCCACTCGGTCAGAGAGTCCACTCCATCCACTGGGTCAGAGAGTCCACTCCAGCCACTCGGTCAGAGAGTCCACTCCAGCCACTGACACACAGAGTCCACTCCAGCCACTGGGTCAGAGTGTCCACTCCAGTCAGTGGGTCAGAGAGTCCACTCCAGCCACTGAGTCAGAGAGTCCGCTCCAGCCACTGGGTCAGAGAGTCCACTCCAGCCACTGAGTCAGTGAGTCCACTCCAGCCACTGAGTCAGTGAGTCCACCCCGGCCACTAAGCCAGAGAGTCCACTCCGCCCACTGGGTCAGAGGGTCCACTCCAGCCACTGGGTCAGAGGGTCCAGTCCGGCCACTGGTTCAGAGAGTCCACTCCGGCCACTGAGCCACAGAGTCCACTCCAGCCACTGAATCCGAATGTCCAAACCAGCTACTGGGTCATAGAGTCCGCTCCGGCCACTGGGTCAGAGAGTCCACTCCAGCCACTGAGTCAGAGAGTCCACTCCAGCCACTGGGTCAGAGAGTCCACTCCAGCCACTGGGTCAGAGAGTCCACTCCAGACACTGAGTCAGAGAGTCCACTCCGGCCACTGGGTCAGAGGGTCCACTCCAGCCACTGGGTCAGAGAGTACACTCCAGCCGCTGAGTCAGAGAGTCCACTCCAGCCACTGGATCAGAGTGTCCAGTCCGTCCACTGAGTCAGCGAGTCCACTCCAGCCACTGGGTCAGAGAGTCCACTCCAGCCACTGGGTAACAGAGTCCACTCCAGCCACTGAGTCAGTGAGTCCACTCCAGCCACTGGGTAACAGAGTCCACTCCAGCCACTGAGTCAGTGAGTCCACTCCAGCCACTGGGTAACAGAGTCCACTCCAGCCACTGAGTCAGAGAGTCCACTCCGGCCACTGGGTCAGTGGGTCCACTCCAGCCACTGGGTCAGAGGGTCCAGTAGAGCTACTGGGTCAGAGAGTCCACTCCGGCCACTGAGCCACAGAGTCCACTCCAGCCACTGGGTCAGAGAGTCCACTCCAGCCACTCGGTCAGAGAGTCCACTCCAGCCACTGACACACAGAGTCCACTCCAGCCACTGGGTCAGAGTGTCCACTCCAGTCAGTGGGTCAGATAGTCCACTCCAGCCACTGAGTCAGAGAGTCCGCTCCAGCCATTGGGTCAGAGAGTCCACTCCAGCCACTGGGTCAGAGAGTCCACTCCAGCCACTCGGTCAGAGAGTCCACTCCAGCCACTGACACACAGAGTCCACTCCAGCCACTGGGTCAGAGTGTCCACTCCAGTCAGTGGGTCAGATAGTCCACTCCAGCCACTGAGTCAGTGAGTCCACTCCAGCCTCTGGGTAACAGGGTCCACTCCAGACACTGAGTCAGAGAGTCCACTCCGGCCACTGGGTCAGAGGGTCCACTCCAGCCAGTGGGTCAGACAGTCCACTCCAGCCACTGGGTCAGAGAGTCCTCTCCGTCCACTGAGTCAGTGAGTCCACTCCAGCCACTGGGTCAGAGAGTCCACTCCAGCCACTGAGTCAGAGAGTCCACTCCAGCCACTGGGTCAGAGAGTCCACTCCAGCCACTGGGTCAGAGAGTCCACTCCAGCCACTGGGTCAGAGAGTCCACTCCGGCCACTGGGTCTGAGAGTCCACTCCAGCCACTGGGTCAGAGAGTCCACTCCAGCCACTGGGTCAGAGAGTCCACTCCAGCCACTGGGTCAGAGTGTCCACTCCAGTCAGTGGGTCAGATAGTCCACTCCAGCCACTGAGTCAGTGAGTCCACTCCAGCCTCTGGGTAACAGGGTCCACTCCAGACACTGAGTCAGAGAGTCCACTCCGGCCACTGGGTCAGAGGGTCCACTCCAGCCAGTGGGTCAGAGAGTCCTCTCCGTCCACTGAGTCAGTGAGTCCACTCCAGCCACTGGGTCAGAGAGTCCACTCCAGCCACTGAGTCAGAGAGTCCACTCCAGCCACTGGGTCAGAGAGTCCACTCCAGCCACTGGGTCAGAGAGTCCACTCCAGCCACTGGGTCAGAGAGTCCACTCCGGCCACTGGGTCTGAGAGTCCACTCCAGCCACTGGGTCAGAGAGTCCACTCCAGCCACTGGGTCAGAGAGTCCACTCCAGCCACTGGGTCAGATAGTACACTCCAGCCACTGGGTCAGAGAGTCCACTCCAGCCACTGGGTCAGAGTGTCCACTCCAGTCAGTGGGTCAGATAGTACACTCCAGCCACTGGGTCAGAGAGTCCACTCCAGCCACTGGGTCAGAGTGTCCACTCCAGTCAGTGGGTCAGAGAGTCCACTCCAGCCACTGGGTAACAGAGTCCACTCCAGCCACTGAGTCAGTGAGTCCACTCCAGCCACTGGGTAACAGAGTCCACTCCAGCCACTGAGTCAGAGAGTCCACTCCGGCCACTGGGTCAGAGGGTCCACTCCAGCCACTGGGTCAGAGGGTCCAGTCCAGCCACTGGGTCAGAGAGTCCACTCCGGCCACTGAGCCACAGAGTCCACTCCAGCCACTGAGTCAGAATGTCCACTGCAGCTACTGGGTCATAGAGTCCGCTCCAGCCACTGGGTCAGAGAGTCCACTCCAGCCACTGAGTCAGAGTGTCCACTCCAGCCAGTGGGTCAGAGAGTCCACTCCATCCACTGAGTCAGAGAGTCCAGTCCAGCCACTGGGTAACAGAGTCCACTCCAGCCACTGAGTCAGAGTGTCCACTCTGGCCACTGGGTCAGAGAGTCCACTCCGGCCAAATGGTCAGATAGTCCACCCCAGCCACTGGGTCAGAGAGTCCACTCCAGCCACTGGGACATTGAGACCAATCCGGCCACGGAGTCAGAGAGTCCACTCCGGCCACTGAGTCAGAGAGTCCACTCCAGCAACTGGGTCAGAGATTCCGCTCCAGCCACTGGGTCAGAGAGTCCACTCCAGCCACTGGATCAGAGTGTCCGCTCCAGCCACTGGGTCAGAGTGTCCACTCCAGCCACTGCGTCAGAGAGTCCACTCCAGCCACTGAGTCACAGAGTCCACTCCGGCCACTGGGTCAGAGAGTCCACTCAAGCCACTGAGTCAGAGAGTCCACTCCAGCCACAGGGTCAGAGAGACCACTCCAGCCACTGAGTCAGTGAGTCCACTCCAGCCACTGGGTCAGAGAGTCCACTCCGGCCACATGGTCAGAGAGTCCACCCCACCCACTTGGTCAGAGAGTCC